>NC_066889.1:21762265-22032845 GCF_022985175.1 Labeo rohita | reverse complement strand
ATATTACAATGCTTTCTGAAGGATCATGTGACTGGAGTAATGATGCTAAAAATGTAGCGTTGAAATCACAAGAATGAATTACATTTTAAAATATATTCAATTAGAAAACAGTTATTTTAAAGAGTAAAAATATTTCAAAATTGTACTGTTTTTGCTGTACTTTGGATCAAATAAATGCAGGCTTGATGAACAGAAGACACTTCTGTAAACATTTCAAAATCTTAAAGTTCAAAAACTTATGACTAGTAGTGTACAGTTTTATATATATTGCGATTTTATTTTATTAGGGTTCTGCTTGTTTTTTCTCCTACTTACCTTTTTTTATATTGATATCTAATGGCTAAATGCTGCTTTAACATGTTTTGTAGAGTGTGGAAGAATATGGCCTGATATGGATCACCTCAGATTTAATGATCGGCATCTTCATTTTTCAGAAGAAAGTGCATCTCTTTTGTCCTTTAAGTTGTTTCTTAATGCTTTTTAATACTAGAAGGTATTTTGCTGTGTCAGTAGTGGCTTTAATCTTCAATATGACTATTTCTGTGCTTGCACACATTTGCACTACCTGTCAAAAGTTTTTGAACAGTAAGATTTTTAATGTTGTTGTTTTTTTTTTGTTTTTTTTTGTTTTTTTTTTTTTTTTTTAAAGTCTCTCTTGCTCAACAAGCCTGCATTTCTTTGATCGGAGGTACAGCAAAAACAGTACAATTTTGAAATATTTTTACTATTTAAAATAACTATTTTCTATTTGAATATATTTTAAAATGTAATTTATTCCTGTGATTTAAAATCTGAATTTTTAGCATCATTACTCCATTCACATGATCCTTCAGAAATCATTCTAATATTCTGACTTGCTGCTCAAAAACATGATTATTATTATTATTATTATTATTATTATTATTATTATTATTATTATTATTATTATTATTATTATTATTATTATTATTATTATGTTAAACAGCTGGTTTTGTTTTTTAATAAAGTTAAGAAGAACAGCATATATGAGAATAAACGAATAATTTTCAAGTGCAGAAATATTATTATAATATAATATTATATAATATAAAATGTATAATTTTTTTTTTAATTCCTTTACTGTTATTACTGCTCCAGTGAAACATTATATGATTGAAATCAACCAGAATGTTCAAAAATAATGTTAAGATGGTTCACATAGCCAGTGATTCAGAAACAAATGATTGTGGTTGTATAAACTGTCACATGACACTCTGTCTCTGTCTGTATACTTACACAATCAGTGGTCAACAGTCCAGTCTTATTACCAGCACTGACATCATTCAATATGCAGGGGGAGATGTGGCACATAAGTGTTGTTGTAGGCTCTGTGAATGTTCATTTCTCCAAAATTGCCCCCTATTGGACAAATCTGCCCTGTGAAACTGGATAATAAGTTTTATGTTCGTTTCATCCCTCAGAGATCAACAATGGTGTTGGGAGTACAGATGAGCTCTCCGCATACACAGGAAACGGCCTGGGCGCGTATGCACACGATGACATCATGACACCCGCACGTCACGCAACGAAACTTTAGTGACGACTTGAATCCATTTTATGGAGCTCAAAATAATTAATTTAGACCGTGTTGCTTTTTGAACATTCATCTCCAATGAGTCTTTATTTTGGACTGTTTTTGTTGGTTCTCGGACACTCTGGCACTGTATTCCACTGATTTAGTGTTCTGCTTTGATGCCTTACTGATGTATTTTTTTTCTGTATTGAACCGTATTTAAAATGGAGCTGAGTTATTGTAAAGTTTAGGTAATAAAGGTGTCCTATTATTAATGTTTCTGAAGATGAATGGATTTAATGTTAAAGCATGCAGAAATCAGATTCAGAGATTCAGAGCCCTTGTAAAACTTGACTGCATGATTATTTATTTTTGTAAAATATAATTTGCTTGCTGATGATTCGTATATAACTACACTAGCCTAAGATAGGTTTTCTTCTACCTTGCCATGTCGATGTCTTTTTAAGTGATTTATTTTGTAATAAAATCTCTGAATTGCATTTTGAGTGTTTTTCATGAGATGTTCAAATGGGTTTTAATGGTAATTATTGCTGGAAAATAATCAGTGTCCACCTTATTTTTCCTGTAAGAGCAGGCATGGCCATTTTGTAAATTTTATGAGTCTAGCTTCTGCTTTTATCCGCATCCAGCTATTTTTTTTAGCTGTACAAAACAGCTTGCAATATTGCAAATTGGTGTGTCTTACCATGCTGTTTTAATGTATCATCTTAAAGGGGTCATCGGATGCTAAGTTCACTTTTACATGTTGTTTGAACGTTAATGTGTGTTGGCAGTGTATGTACAAATCTACCCTATAATGATAAAAATCCATGCACTGGTTTTTAATTAATCTGTAAAAATTATATCCCCTTTTTCAAATCGAGCCATTCTCAGATGCCTGTCATTGTGTCGTCACACCGACAGAGGCCGCTCCCATGATAGTTGATTGACATGAGAGTCTTACCTTAGATCAGCTGTAACAGTCCAACCTCCATTGTTTTGATGCCGGAGCAGGGATGTAAGTTACACAAGAATTGAGCGATTGAGGTGTTGTGTTGCTGGATGTAATAATGAACGTAGTGGTCGTCATTTACTCATCTGAGCCGCTGAAGATGCAGTGGATTACGTTGAAGGAAAAAAAAAATGTTCATATGTATTATTTCAATGTTTAAAATACATGTATCGATTTTATTTACATAAAAACAGTTTATTTTCTTGCGGGAGCAAAACTGTTTCGACATTCAAAAGATTAAATAAGACAAGCATTTTTTCCCACGTTTTATTTCCATATATCTCTCAATTCAGTGATGCTTTTTCATACAAAATGTAAATGGTAGAAATGATAAGACTGATAAGAATCAATGAGCAGAAATATATGGCATCATAGATCGATCATCAGTCGTCTCTGTGCATCGCTCCATTGTTTTCAACAACTCTTCTACAACAAACTGAGAAGTGAAGGGTCTTCTAAATTTCTCCCAGAAATCCAGGGCTAAGTGTATCAAAGATTGTTTCTTTAAAAAAAAAAAAAAGAAAGAAATCAACAGCCAATTACGTCCTCATAGAAAAACATGGATGAAGGTATACAATTTCCTACATGCACATATGTCATCATAACATGCAAACATGACATCATCCAAAGAAATTAGCCACAGGTCAGTTTGACAAAGTATACAGCACACAAAGACAAACTAGTGCTGTAATAAATTTGGCACCTGGCATATACATTTTTTTCAGTTTTTTAAATTTTTGTACATTTTTATTTATATTTTTTTTAAGATGAAAGGTGATGTCTAAATAAAGGGAAGTCAAAGATCTATTAGGTTCACAATACTCCATCCCAACGGAAATAGTGGCCAAAGGCAGTTCACTAGGACATCACATACTGTAAAAAAATAAAGAAATCAAACATCTTTACATAAACCACCCTTATAGCGACAGGTTGCGTAACACAACATCAATTCGCCCCCTATAGTGCAACCAGTACAAATACCACTATATTGTTATACTTTCAGAGGGCACATCAATATCAAGCACAATCAGCAATGCATCTGCATTAAAAATCTGGCATTTTTAGGTGAGCTACACATCCTGTGTATATATAAAGATCTCTGTGAAGTGGTGAATTGGTCCCATTGGTGCTAAAGCTAGAGAGTGTGTGAATGCAGGTAAAGCTACAGGATGAAGAGCAGTCCTAAAGTGTCGTTTTGTTGCATAGCCCTACTGTACTTCAACAGTCAAAACTTCCCTGCACTTAGAGATTATAGAGCACAACAGGTAAAAATTCCATTCATTTTCTCCATAGAGAACTCAAATGTAACTTTCGAATTACATAAGTGTTGAAATTCTTAAGTACTCGAACAATTATTTTGGTAATCAAGCAATTGGCCGATTATTCTGATGATCCATTGAGTAATCGGATAATTATGTATTTTTTTGAGGTAATAAAAATAGACTTAAGTAAACAATAGCCTTTAAAATTACGATGAGGCGATAATATTTGCTTCAATAAAACCATGATTACTTGCTTTTGATACTTTACTTGAACAAAATTGTTAAAATACATAATGTATTATAAACAATAGAACTAATGTACATTATGTATTATATCAAAAGCCTGCAGACGGCGCCAACGGCCTGACAATTGTTTTTACACTTTGCGATCTAAACCTTGTTTACAGTTTTTCTCAGTCGCTTTGGTGCATTTCTCACAACACTATTTACATTTGCACAACAGTTAATGCATTTCTCAAAACAATTAGTACAAACTGCAAAACCTAGTTGATAACCTGCAAAAGCGTGTCACTTGCTCAAAATGGATAGCTCATTCCTCAAAAGCAAGTATTCATGTCAATGAAAGTGTCAGTGTCATCAAGATGAAAAGTCCTGACACCATTGTTTATGAACAAGATAGTCAAATGGCTTTGTCATGTTTTCATTATGACAGTTTACTCTGTAAATGTTTTCCTATGCAAAAAAGTCAGATTTTGGTGACACTTCCTGAAAATGCTCAAGACAGCACTATATACTATTTGCACAGCCATTTGAAAACTACAGTAAAGCTAGACATTACTGTATTTAGTGAGGTATCTGAGTACAAGACACTGAATATGTATGTTTCACATTTTTACTTCATATGCTCTTTGCAATTCTAATTTATTCAAAGCATTGTGCAAACGAATAAATACACCCTTATTTACAACAAACATAAACTCCCTTTGGGTAGAGCTGTGCACAATTGTAAACAATATTGCAGTACATATTGGAACTGAACCTACAACATACATAGGTCTGTAAATCATTCATGCACATTTGCAGAAATTGTTCAATTTAGAAGACATTTTCAGGAAAAAAAAAATTAAAATTTTTTATAAAATTTGCTTGACAGATTTTGACAACTAGTTCAACATTTTTGTATGTAATGACTCAAGCAATGAAATGAGGACTATTAGTTTTATATGGAATGACTATTCAGCATTCACAAGTTTAGTTAATTTTGACTGACATGACATAAGCAAATGATAATGTTATAAAACAGCAGAGAGTTGTATGAAAGCAATTGATGCATGTCCAAAAGCATTTGCAATTTGTTGGAAGGAATGAGAAACTGCTACTATGATGTGCACAAATGACTAAATGTTGTGGAGGTTAAAGTAAATGTTGTGCAAATGTAAATAGTGTTGTGAGAAATGCACCAAAGCGACTGAGAAAAACTGTAATATTGACTAAACTACATTTAATTCAAGTGTCCACTTAATCTTTCATTTTTGGCCATTTTATTATTACAGTAATGCGACAGCCACTGTAATTTCTTGAGTATGTGGACATCACAACATGTAAACCCAGAGTGAGGGTTTGAGCTTTTATTTTGAAGTCGCGATAAACAGTTAGCATATTTAGCACAGGTTTCTAAACGATTTACATTATAAATCTGTTAGAATGTTGCACATTGTTCCTAGATGTACGTTATAAGCAACTGAACAACTGACATGAAATACATTGTTCTGCTAATTTATGCTGTCTAAACCACTGATAAATCGTGTGAAAGCTCCTAATTCATAAAGAATAACCTAGTAAACAGGAACGTATTGTCAATACTTTGACAAACTAAAGTTAATAGGTGGTAAAGATACATAGGAGCAGTATTAATTAAGATATTAGCCTAATATTTCACCTACCTGACCAGAAATGATTAAGAACGAACACAAACGTTGTCTAAATTCTTGCCCGGTTCCACAAACGCCTTTTGTTCCTCAGACAATTTTTTGCAGTCTTCTCCTTGATTTGTTATAACTTTTGGCAGTTTATAGTACTCCAAATGTTCTTCCCAGTCCAGCCGATTAGTACAGCCCAAAACATGGCAATAATTGACTATTTTTAGCAGAAATAATCAGCAAAATATGCGAGTTTCATTTAATATTAAATTAAATATTACATAATATATATTAAATGGGTTTAATATACCATCCAGCTTTAGAAAACGGTCTAATAATGCATTTTGTGTATTTTCGTCAGTGGAATGCATCAGTTCTGGTGTTTTTGCCGGTTACACTGTAAAAAATAAAAAACGCAATTTGTTGAGTCAGCTTAAAATAATATATGTTACCCTGCTGCCTTAAAATTTTAAGTTCAGTCAACTAAAATAAGTTTAGCCAACTTGAAATGTTAAGTTGTACTAAGTAACAACTTAGATATTTGAGTTTGCTAAACTTAACAGATGGGTAAGTAACCCAGCTGCCTTAAAATTTTAAGTTGATTCAAATCAAATACCTAAGTTGTCACTTAGTATAATTTAACATTTTAAGTTGAATAAACTTTTTTTTGAGTTGACTGAACTTAAAAAAGGCAGCCAGGTTACAAATTATTTTAAGTTGACTTAGCAAATTGTTTTTTACAGTGTACCTGACACGGGCAAGGATTTTTAAACATCAAATACCCGAATTGAATCGAGGAATCGTGACAGGCCTATTCAAAATATAGCAAAAACTCTTGGGAAAGAACTACTGTACCACCTGTAAGGAGATTTACCAATCATAAAAATCCCATAAGATATGTTTTATTAGCTTTATACTGTAAGTCTGTTTTGCTTCAGATTATTTTTGCTTGAAATTCCCATGAAGACAATGAATGGAAAAATGCTTCCAGAACCAAGACCGCTGAAAACGCAGACAGCCGCTGTTGCGCTCTGTTGTAGGCTCACCCTAAAAATACCACCATCTAATAAACCCTTCACATAGAAAAGACACAAAGTCGACAAACTGAAGACATGGGCAGGATCAGAGTGAAACCCATTTTCTGAATAAATCAACCTTGATTTGTTAACTATCATCAAAACATTACAATATCTCACTAATTGAGAGAATACAACATATTCTTTATTTCATATAGGTTGCACTGAAACTTTTTGTCTGGTGAATATAATAGACACGGGAGAAAGTCGACAAAGCGCTTCAATCTGTCTCGCCTTCTTCCTCTTTTAATCAATTACTGGAAGAGAAAGGCATGAGCTCACAATACGCCCTCTGGAAACAACACTGACACCAACAGCAACCGACAAATACAACCTTTCAGTCTTCTATATCATCTATTTTCCCCTGAATCGTTTCAATAACACACTCTGAACAGATCAACATCCACCTAAACTATCTTTATAACGCTACAGTCTTTGTTTTGTGCAATCTCTTTCCTCAAACACATGCTCAAGTACATTTAAGAAACAAGTATCGGTGACATTTAACCTACAGCGTACAGTTCATTGCCTCTTTTAGGCCAAATGCTTTGTAATGCATCACGCACCAATGTGGCAATAAAATCTCAAAGTTTAGGCACTTGGTATCTTACCTCTCGAGAGTAAGAAAAGGATTAGACCTTACGTAATGTCCAGCTACACTCGGATCGTTTTACAAGGTACAAAATGGAACACTGTGAAAAGATATTCAATCTTCTGCAGCCTGATAGAAAAGTGAGTTCAATTTGGCCTTTTTTAAGGAGGTGGGAGCAGACCGTCTATTCCACTCACACTAAAGTAAGATGTAGAATTACAGCAGCGCAGACCTAGAGGTTGTGTGTCCACCAAAGAGTTTTTAGCTACCTAAAATGCCAGCCACTCTTTTGAAAATGCCTAGTTGAGAACATTTTGGAGGCGCAGCGTTTAGCTGCTAATCCATGGTGAACAAAATGTTCCTCCAAGTGTTATTTTTTTCATGTTAAAGTTGGAATCAGGGGGTTTCGGACCATGGATGTTCATGTAGAATGTGATGGTTGGTCAGTGTGGCATTTGTCCGCCCTTCTTCAACAACTACGGTTGAGTTCAAAAGTTTACATTCCCCATTTTTTGAACAGAATGGAGATGTATACATTTTTTTTATTTTCCTAGAAATCTTTTTTTTTTTTTTTTATTTAGTACTGTCCTTCACAGGCTGCAGAAGATAGTTACATGTTTCCCAAGACAAGATAAGTTAAATTTACCCTGATCTTCAAATTCCAAAAGTTTTCACCCCCAGCTCTTAATGCATGGTTTTTCCTTCTGGAGCATCAGTGAGCGTTTGAACCTTCTGTAATAGTTGCATATGAGTCCCTTAGTTGTCCTCAGTGTGAAAAGATGGATCAAATACACAAAAATGCTGGGAAACCAAAGAATTTGTGGGACTTGAAGGATTTTTCTGAAGAACAACAGGCAATTTAACTGAAAAAAAAGGGACTCATGAACAACTATCATTAAACAAAAAAAACACACCTGTGGATCATTCAGGTAACAACACAGTATTAAGAATCAAGGGGGTGTAAACTTTTGAATGGGGTCATTTTTTATAACTTTAACTATTATTTTCTCTTGTGGACTATATGTAAACATCTTTTATCTGAAAAATCCTATTCAGATCAGTAGTAAATAAAAAATAACATGCATTTTGTATGATCCCTCTTATTTTGGTAAAATACTTAACATTTTGCCAATTCTGAAAGGGGGGGTGTAAACTTTTGATCTCAACTGTAAGTAAAAAGTGACAGTGACGAGCTACATTTTACCTCAAAGATGAACACTGTTTAACTCTCAACAATCAGAGTGAAACCTTCAGCGTCGAATATGCAGGCTTTTTAAAATGTGTGTCACACATTGCGAACAATTGAAAATATAAGCTGGCTTCTGCAAACAAAACTTTTAGAGGACACACAGCCTATATCCCTAAAAATAACTTTTCAGTCATCATGTCCTGTGCAAAGAGTCTAAAGAACCTCTCAAATCTAACCGTCTCACTTCTTCCACACAACTCTTCCCACCTTAGCTTGTTTTTGGGCGTCTTCCTCTCTGAGGTCTGAGGTCTTGATCACAGGCACAGCCGATGTGACCATCTCCCTGCTTGCCCTAATGAAATGAAAAGAGGTGGGGAGCGTCACTTGAGGCTAAACTGTTCAGTTTGAAACCTATCAGACCTCCAAGTGCTTTCCATCTTACCGCAACCTTCATAAACACTAACAAGGACGTCTGCTTCTTTCTAAACAAGCGAAGAACACCTTGATATCAATCTGATGGTAAACTGTTGAAAATAGTGTAAACTGCGGACGTAACTCTTGTTTTCCTCCTTTGGCTCCTCCTCCCAGGGCAAAGATGATAAAACTCATGCTAGACTAACACCAGTCATCTCTCTCAGTCTCCTGGTAGCTTCCAGATGCTCGACTCGACCCAGGTGCAGCGTTCACTCCGAGGGAATAGTGATACCCGTTGGGGACTCCGCTTTGGCTGCGCGAGAGCAGCGTGGAAGTGGGGGCGGCACCTGATGATGTGTGGACGAAGGAGGCTGCAGTCCTGGGGGAGCGACCCGTGCCGTACGTGCTCAAGGCATCGTGGAAGTCGTCCGCTTCAGACAAGTTTGAGTCTTGCTGGAGGGGACCTAAGTTGGGGTCAGAGCCGATACGAGTGACAGGCACGGGAGATTGGCGGTGGGTGCTACCGCTGAGTAGGGCATCGTGCTCTGACAGGCCACGACTAAGGCGAGTGGGGCAGGGCCCTGCAGACTGGGCAGTGTTGAGCTGGACCGGAGAGGAGTTGGCAGTCTTGTAGGCAACAGCAGGCCGAGGGGTAAGAGGCGTCTGTGGGAGCTGTCTACGCCCGCGGCAGGGTGTGCTGGTGCCTGAGGTATGAACGACTGAAGTTCCTTTAGCTGTGTTAATTCCCTGAAACACAAAGACAAAGAGTAAGTCACTGCTACACAGCATGTGTGAAAGCTAGAGCGACTGAGGGAAACCACCTGACCTGTTTAAGCCTGTTTGGGTCATGGGGTTCTCCTGGCGATGTGGATCTGCTGGGCCCGGCGGACACGCTGTGGCCTTGTTCATGGCTGCCGTAGCGGTCGCATGAGTAGTATCGCTGCTTTCTTTCCACCGCTGAGGATGAATGGTGCTTCCTCTCATGGGAACGGCCGCGGTCTCGCTCCCGTGCTCGTTCCCTAGGCAGTGACTCAGTGTTTGGATCTGCTGTTGTAGATGGAAATACATCACAAAGATTAATCAGCCATGCCAGCCAATTGTCTTTTGAAATGTTAAAATATGATGTTCTGTGGTTCTTTCAGACCTTTTCTTGTTTGTTTGAGTGTTGTGAACAGCTCAACATAGCAACAGTGACTTGACTAAATGGCGTGAGAAAGTTTAAGTGAGGCTGACAGTAAAACAGATGGGCGGGATCTGTTTTTTTTTGCAACCAATGGAAGACAGAGGGAGAAATTCTTTTAAAGTTTTGGTTTAAAAACCAAGCGGCCTGAAAATGTATAGAAAACTGTATTAAAAAATCCAAAATATATTATTTATATATATATTAAAAAATACACTACCAGTCAAAAGTCTCTTCTGCTCACCAAAGCCTGCATTTATTTGAGCCAAAATACAGCAAAAACAGTAAAATTTTGAAATATTTTTTACTATTTAAAATGTAATTAATTCCTGTGATATCAAAGCTGAATTTTTAGCATCATTACTCGTCACATGATCCTTCAGTAATCATTCTAATATTCTGATTTACTCCTCAAAAAACATTTATTATTATTATTATTATTATTATTATTATTACGTTGAAAACAGCTGAGTAGATTTTTTTCAGGTTTCTCTGATGAATAGAAAGTTCAGAAAAACAGCATTTATCTGAAATAGGAACCTTTTGTAACATTATAAATCTTTATCATCACTTTGATCAATTTCAAGCATCCTTGCTAATTAAAAGTATAATTTCTGTAATTTCTTTCTCAAAAACAAAAAAATTATAAATAAAAACTTCAAGCTTTTCAATGTTATAGTGTATAATGTTACAAAAGCTTTTTATTTCAAATAAATGCTGATCTTTGGATCTTTCTATTCATAAAATAATCCTGAAAAAAATGTACTCAACTGTTTTAAATATTGATCATAATAATAATAAATGTTTCTTGAACAGCAAATTAGCATATTAGAATGATTTCTGAAGGATCATGTGACTGGAGTAATGATGCTAAAAATTCATCTTTAAAAACACAGGAACAAATTACATTTTAAAATTATTAAAATAGAAAACGGTTATTTTAAATAGAAAAAATATTTCAAAATTTTACTGTTTTGCTGTATTTTGGATCAAATAAATGCAGCCTTGGTGAGCAGAAGAGACTTACTGTTCAAAAACATTCGACTGGTAGTGTATAAATAAATATATAAATGAAAATTGATTTGTTATTTTTGTTAATGTTTTTGGGAAAAAGAGTCTCTAATGGCCACCAAGGTTGCATTTGATCAAAATATAATAAAACAGTAATATTATAGAAGATTATTATAAATTAAAATAACTGTTTTCTATTTTAATATATTTTAAAATGTAATCTATTCCTGTCATGACAAAGCTGAATTTTTCAGTTGTTTGTTTACTCAAAAATGTGTCATTTCAATTAAAATGACATGATTAATTATTCATTTCTCATTTTCTCTTCTTATATTCTCTCCTAAGTGTGTCAATAAATGAGTGTATCCATGCACTGGGGCTTTTTAAATTGGCTGTAAACACCAGACACTGCTGCTCAACACCAACCAGAAACCACTGTGAACTCAAAACAGCAGAGGGCACTTATATATCACCACAACAGAGCTGGTGACTTGTGTGTGTGTGTGTGCGTGAACCCTGCTGTTTGGTGCTGTTGTGATCTTTGACTACAGAGAGACAAAAACATGTAGAGGAAGATGTATGTGGGTGTCTATGTGTTTGAAATCCGAGTACAAACACACCCAACTAAAATGAGCTTTCAGTGGACTGATGTATTGCCCTGTTTCAGCTGACTGGTCTATTAGCGGCAGAGCCAGACTCCGGCTGAGAAACATGTTTGTGTTCCAGTGTTTCTAAGAACAGAATGAGAGGAGCAGGAAAGAAAGAGCAGGAATCTTGTAGTAAAGAAATAACAGGTGGTTTATTTTGTCATCCTCTCCTCGTGAGCTACCAAGAGGTGCTTTCTCCAACTGCTGACTTCCTCAGTCATGCCAAAAAAACTGGCCAAGAAACAGAAGTCAAAAATCAATCCGTTCAAAAGCACATTTTCCAGCAATGGTTTGTAAGCCCCGCTCTCAGTCAAAGAGAGGCTGACAAAGTAAATCCTACACCAAAGCGCTTTGGAGAGCAATAAAGAGTCTTTTCCTCGATAACCTGATCACTATAATCCTTAAAAGAATTTACATCACTGTGCTAAGCAAAAAAGGCTGGTATTTTCAACTAGAACTCCATCTTTCTTCATAATCCTTAAAGATTGTTCACACTTGTATATGGCAAATGTCACATTTTATATAATATGATATAATATTAGTGTTTGTTAAATTGATTAATCGTGATTAATCGCATCCAAAATAAAAGTTTATATTTACATAATATTTGTGTGTACTGTGTACATGTATGTGTGTATATTTATATATATATATATATATAAATAAAAATATATGTAATAAATATTTACATTTAATATATATATATATATATATATATGATTAATCATCATTAATCAATTTCACAGCAATATATAAATATAATGTAATATAATATGAGTAGTGTCAAATCGAAAAAATTTTAATTAATCCCATTCTAAATCCAAATTCATATTTACATATTTGTGTGTGCTGGGTATATTTATATGTACATATAATATAAATCAAGTATATACACACACTCACATATTATGTAAATGCTAATTTATTTTGGAGGCAAAGAATAACAATTCAAATTTTACAGCACTAGATATAATATAATGTAATATAATATAGTATAATTAGTCACGATTAATCACATCCAAAATAAAACTTTATATTTACATATATATATATATATATATATATAGATTAATCGATTTCACCGCACTAAATATAATATAATGTAATATAATATGAGTAATATCGAATCGATTAATCGCAATTAATCACATCCAAAATAAAAGTTAGCATTTACATAATATATTTGTGTGTACTGTGTGTATTTATAAGCAATACACACATGTACATATATTTCCAAAAATAAGTATAAATACATAAATAAATTTTATTTTGGAAGCAAATAATCACGATTAATTGATTTTACAGCACTAAATATAATATAATATAATGAGTGCTGTCAATTCGATTAATTATGATTAATCGCATCCAAAATAAAATTTTATATTTACATAATATATCTGTGTGTACTGTGTACACTGTGTGTGTGTGTGTGTGTGTATAATCACAATTAATTGATTTGAAAGCACTATATAACATAATATAATATAATATAATATGAGTGATAAAGGCTGCTAGGTGATGTAAAAATATATTTGATTTAAAAATAAAATGAAACATTACTACAATGATTAAACAATAATGTTGTAATTCTTATTATATTAAAATCTAATTTAATTAAAATGCTAAAAAATAAAAAACTTTTCAAAAACTAAAAATACTGTTTATCACTGAGTACAGTTCTTAAAACTGTTGTATTCACAGTTAACAATATATTACAAATATATAATTACTATCATATATAAAATTATTATAATTCATATAATAATATATTAAATATATATTATAGTTATAGTTATTCCCATATTATACAGGGGACCTTCGAATATTGTGTTGAACATGTAAAGGGGGGCCTTTAAGTTGAGATCCACTATTCTAGGTGCTTAAGACTCTATGATATTTTCATGCTCTATGAAATTCACAATTTTCTTTCACTTGGATGTGCTGAAAAGCATAAAAGAATGGATGAGAAAGGAAAACCAAGCCCACCTGCAGGCGGTGGCTGCTCTTCGCTGATGGCTCGATCCAGCGATTTGTGCTTCTTGTCTCTGCGCCGCTGACAGCGGTGATGATGATGGTGATGATGATGATGAGCTCTCTCCCTCTCTCTCTCCTGAGCGAGGGTCTGGCCCGGGGCCAGCTTGGGCCTCTCCAGGTCATAATCGCTCAGATTGACCTCTCGCACCCCTCTCTGAGGAGTCAACGAGGACGTAGACCGCCGCATGGGACTCACGTCTGCGATAGGCTGTGTGGTGGAAATAAAGTGGGTTAATGTGTGAAAGACGAAGAAATGAAGGAGAGGACACAAATCTAGCACAGTACTAGAACGACAAGAATCTTAGAGCACTAGACCTGTCACAACAGATGCACAAAACACCAGCTGAGCATGAAAACACACTTCCACTGAAGAGCGACGTTCAGCCCGCTCCTGCGGACACGCACGCATCGGAGAACAGTGGAACACCGGCACGCTCGATGCAAACACTCTGCCGTTCGAATGCTGTCATCGAATCGTCTCTTACTGTACACATGAACTGGACGGCTGGAATAGTTGCTGCATGAACTATCCATAGCCAAGCAGCGGTCACTGATCTATAAAGAGTCAACGGTGCTTTACGGTTGCTGGATAATCTACAGTATGCATACTTGTGCATTTACAGTCTCAAAAAGACATTCACTGAATGGTAAATGGTTCTAAAGGTCACTTTAGACCAGGTTCTTTAGAGAATCTGTGACCACTCCTTGGTGATGACTGAAATTTTACCTTTGCAAGTCTTCTACAAAGACTCATTAGTGCCGCCCAGTGGCAGAAGCGTAAAGAACCTCTAAAAAGCATTGCGTCCCCTTTTCTCATAGTTTTAACTGCTTGAAGTTTCATTTGAAGTGACTAATTGCACAAAATCCATACAAATCAATCAGCCGAATATGTAATTGTAAAATCATTAGACTTATTCCACTGCAATTTTTTGAAGAAATTAATACTTTTATTTATCAAAGATGCATTAAATTGATCAAAAGTGACAGTAAAGATATCATTTAATATTATTTTAGTTAATGATATTCTTTTGAACTTTCTATTCATTAAAGGATCCTGAAAAACATGTAATCACAGTTATTTTAGATTGCAATATTAATTCATAATATTGCTGGTTTTACTGTTTTTGATCAAATAATGCAGCCTTGATGAGTATTAGAGACTTTTTTCCAAAAATCTTACACAAACATCACTGTATGTGATTATGTGGTTGGAAGATATGAGAAGAGAGGACTGCACTAATCAAAATGATACACAACCCACTAAATGAAACGCACTCATACTTACAGTTAGCACCACACAACATCCAAGAAAAAATAAGCATTACATTTTAATCTTTGATTTTCGTATTTCTATAACTAAACTGTGGTTAATCTAATGCATTACTTGTGATGAACTACTATATATGGCTTCTGTAGTGCATGTTAGTTTTGTGTTTACCTCATCAGGCTAATATGAATTGGGGTTATACAAGTTTATTAGACTGCTAAAAGAGTGTGGATTCTAAAAGAGCTGGAATGGATAAAGCACACACAAGCCAACATAGAAATGGAGTGGCTGGCAGATAGAGAATAGAGAGAGAGAGAGAAAGAGAGAGTGATTGCAGGTGGAACACTTGTACATACTGCTAGATACGTTCCGGCGGTGTGGCGTAAGTGGCTCCGCTGTTGGACGGGAAGAGGAAGAGGACACATAGGTGAGGAGAGCAGGGCACACAGCTGTGGCACTCATGGACACAGTAACACAGTGAGACAAGAGGAAAGAGATCAGAAGAGAGGGACAGAGTGATGTTCATGAAAAGTCTGGATATCAAGGTCCAGTATGGTCACAAAACAGGTGCCTAAAAAAACTAGGGATGGTGGATTAGAGATTGTGTCAAAAAAAAAAAATGTGGAGAGTTCAGTGAGTTTGATGTTATAATGACTGGTGGAGAGAAAGAAGAGACAGATAAGACAGGACAAGACAAGACTAAAGACAAGACAGTATAACAAGGATGTTGGACAGTGTGAGAGTCTATCAGCGATGTGGCAAAAATACCAAATCAAAGGAAACCAAGAATGTACATAAATAAATTTACAGTTAAAAAGCAACACGAAATAATTACACTAGTTAATGAGGAAAAACCCAAGATGAAACATACAAAAACAAAATTACATCCGTATTATTACTGTTAACTACAGTACAACTATTAAAAATAGCTTTTGTTAATTGAAAAAAAAAGCTTAAGATAAATACATTATTTGTACAACCTAAACTAAAATTAAAAAACTTTAATTAAATATGTCATTTTAGGAACTTTAGGAAAGTTGAATTACTAAAATAATTAAAACTGAAAAAAAGCTTAACATAAATATTTTTAAGCAACTAATTAAAATGACAAAAGCAGATTAAATAAATAAAACTTATCCTAAAACTAAAATAAAAACAAAAAAAAAAACGAAAGCTTATATAAATTAATAAATACTATAATACAACATAAAAATACTAAAACGTAAAAAAAAAAAGATTATTGGAGTACATTTTACAAGAAAATATTGTTTTAGTCTATCTGCTTTTAAAAGATTTACGCTGTTTCTTTGTAATTACTTGTAAAACCAACAGTTCACTAGCAATTTCTGAGTGAAAGTTGTCTCTGCACCATTTTTTGTGTAATTTAAAATAAATGTAAAAGATTTGATTACAAAGATAAAAACATAAAAAATAAAACATTCAATATAATTCCTGTATATTAACTAGTCTAAATCTACTGTATGTAGACTTTGCATTATCCCTTTTCTCTCTCTCCCTCTCTCTCTTTCTGTCTATCTCTCTCTCACTCACTCACACATACACACATTCAACTGAACTGAAGAGAATAAATGTGTCTCTCGGTGGAGACTTGTGTATACAGTAAATTAACCTCTTCTGACTTCCTCCAATTCATTTGCTTGAATTCTTCACCTCCTCTCTGCATTCATTAATACACTCTCCCTATTACCTCCAGGCTCCATTCATCCATTCTCTCATACAGCTGCCCATTCACTCTTCTTCCCTCTATCTGTGGGCAGTCATCCTCCAGCTGCCTCTTTCTTGGCAGGAATTCATTTAGTCAGAATAAATAACAAAAGCTGTACAGCAGTTATTTTCAACACCCAGCTCCTACCAGAATGATTTCAAATGGCCACTATAGATAGGAGATGTTTACCTGAAAGCCAGCATTGAGTCTGGGCATGGAGGCAGCTCTGCCGTGACCCTCCAGCACAAGATACCCGCCCACATCAGAGTCATTCTCAATGTCAGTCATCTCAACTAATTCCTGCAACATATGTAGAGTCAGACAAAACAAAAAGAGGACTTAATAACGTATATGTTAGACCCTATACCATCCTTCCAGAAATCATAGATCCTCTTCTGAATATTTTTAGTTTGTCAATGCCATTAGGATATGTCCCAAAAATCTTAAAACTCGCTGTTATTAAGCCTCCTTACAAAAAACACAACTTGATCCTAGAGAATCAGTTCATTAGAGACTGATCTCAAATCAAAAATACTAAAAAAGGCAGTATCCTCTCAGCTATGTTCCATCTTAGAGAGTAATGGTATATGTGAGGATTTCCAGTCAGGGTTTAGACCTTATCATAGTACTGAGACCACTCTCATCAGAGTTACAAATGACCTGCTCTTATCATTCGATCGTGGTTGTATCTCTCTATTAGTGTTACTGGATCTTAGTGCTGCGTTTGACACTATCGACCAGAACATTCTTTAAATAAGTGGAATTGCACTGGCATGGTTCAAATCTTACTTATCTGACTGTCATCAATTTGCAGCAGGGAATGAAGAGGTGTCATATCATATTGATCAAAAGTACAGTATGGAGTACCACAAGGCTCAGTACTAGGACCATTGCTTTTTACGCTTTACATGTTACCCTTAGGAGATATCATCAGAAAACATGGTGTTAGCTGATGATACTCAGCTCCATATTTCTTCACAGCCCAACAAAACATATGTGACCCTGGACCACAAAACCAGTAATAAGTCACACGGTTATATTTGTAGCAATAGTCAACAATACACTGTAAAACTATTGATTTTTTATTGCGCAAAACTATTGATTTTTCTTTTATACCAACAATCATTAGGATATTAAGTAAAGATCATGTTCCATGAAGATATTTTGTAAATTTCCAACCATAAATATATCAAAACTTAATTTTTGATTAGTAATATGCATTGCTAAGAACTTCATTTGGACAACTTTAAAGGCGATTGTATCTACTGTCTTATCATAACAAACCATGCATCAATGGAATTCAGCTTTCAGATGATGTATAAATCTTAATTTAAAAAAAAATTGACCTTATGACTGGTTTTGTGGTCTAGGGTCACATATTTGGAATTAAAATAAAAATGTTTTTTAAGTTTAAATTAAATTTACACCCACTTTGAAAGTGTTTTCTCATTTAATTTCATAAAGGCCATTGACCTATAAATGTCTGACATGTGTAACTTAAAAAGGACTGATTCATGAATCACTAGTTGAGGTCAAGTCACCTGAGATCTGTATGTGTTTGGCACGTCTTCCGATTGGCCCCGTTGGACAGGCCTTCTGTTTGCTTCCTGCGCGACTTCCTGAGATATGTCTCCTGATAAAGACTTTGACATGGCACTGCTCTGGCTTTGTCTGTGACAAACATAGAGTAAATTTAAAAAAAAGAAAAAAAAAAATTCAAAATCCATTTGAATAAAGAACAGAATGGTATAACACTCACACTGCATCCCCATTGGTCAGGTGAAAGGATGTGGGCGGGGCATCGGGCTGTGGTGTGGTATCTGATTGAGAAGAGGGCAGGGCTTTTGGCACTAGTGGCTGCTGATCATGTAAGTGTGTGAGAGGAAGCATTGGTCTGAAGAGAACTCCAACTTTACTCTGAGGACAAAACACAACAAATACAACAGTTTCACAAGGACTACTTTATCAATTAAAGGGAACCCTGGGTAACAAGATTTGTATGGCTTAATATAATGTAAATGATGTCTCTTATTGAAATACGTAGTAGAAAACCCAGGAAAGATTTACGTTATTTAAAAAATTACATCATTTTATAAAGTTTTTGGACTATGGGGGGGTGCCAGTATTTCAGTGATGTAAAATTGTTGCACTCAGTGAGCTACTTTACAACCAAAAGCCACACAAAATGGCATCGTATCAGTATTTTATTTTCCAAATTGCTTATTCAGAGTTGTGTTGCAGAAAATTCAAATAACGTAAATCTTTCAACAGTTTTCTACTACATTTTTCATTGAGAGACATCATTTACATTATATTAAGCCACAATTTGATAAAATATTATTTTAACCTACATCTAACAAAATATTTTTACTATTAATTATAGTTTTACAGATATATTTGTAGTTCCCTGTACCTGTGTGCCTGGTGCAGCCTGCTGCTGTTGGAGTCTTTTGGCTCGGTTCTGCTTATAGTAGTCGAAAATCATCAGAGCAGCATAGACCTTCCCCACAGTCAGTTCATTATCTAAGAGAGAATGAAATGCACATGGGATATCAAATAGACAAAAGTGTAAGGAGAAAACTCTCCACTAGGCGGCACCATAAACTTAGAAATCACAAGGAAAACCAGGCTGAACTACTCAGGTGGAACATATTATTAATACCATTTCAAAATGAAAATGCAAACTCCCATTAGAATTTAATTAAGATTCCATATAAATGTTAATTGTTTTCTGAACATTACTTTAGCAGTTTCTAAACGCAGGGCTTACGTTTATGAGGTGTCACCAGCAGGTCCACTGTTTTTGTAGACAAGTTACTCCAAATTCTATTTATTTCCTTCCTTAGCTCAGCATCACAAAGCCGCTGAGCCAGAACGCCTAGAAAAATAAGAAAGCAGTAATGTTAACAGATTCTTTCATAATTTTACTATAACTCTTGCCGTCGTTAATATCCCCATGTGAGATTTTTTTGTCAAGCCGTTAATGAATGTTATCTTATTCTTTAATCATATTTCTCACCAAGTAAAAGGTTAAATAAAAGTCAAAGTCAGTTGGGAAAGTGTCATTCAATTAACTTGTAATGCTTTTAAAGATGGCGGAGTGTTAAATTAAATGTGGCTGGTGGAACAGACCGGTGACTGGAGCAGATGGACAGTTAAAGGAGCTTTTGACAAATGCCAGCGACTCGCCCTGAGGGTTTCAACCGGACACTCACCTGACGCCAGTTTAATCTCCAGCGCGGTCCGGATGAGAGCCATTAAAGTGGAGGTAAAGTGAACCGTATTGTCTTCAGCGATGGGCATGTTCATCCTCACCAACCGCTGTGCAGCCACGGACACAGATAGCATGTGATTAATATCACACATGACTGCAGGATACGGAAATGACCATAACAAACGACAGGGGGAGTTTGCATGCTGAGGGAGAGTAACGACTTGGTCCACGTAATTTCCCTTTCGTCAATTGTCATTTCCGAACTCTCATCTCAGCACACAAATTGTCTCTTCAGGACATCAAAATGATGAGAGGAGGGAGAGAGGGTGTTTATATTTCATGCAGAGGATGAATGATGTTGGAAATGGAAGATGTTTTGCTGCATTTCTCTAGTTAGCAGACAGTAAATCGTTTTTTGTCACACTGAGAACAGTGTGAGCTTTAGCAGTTATTGGAGGTTTACAGGTTTCTCAGTAAATGCACAATCTTACACTGATTATGCTTAGTAACCTTACGATATACAAGATCAGGCTAAATCAGGTTTAAGCAAAAACTGTGCTGTAACCTTTACTCTAACTTGCAATTAAAACACTTTTAAAGAGATAGTTCATCCAAAAATGAAAATTCTGTCATTAATTACTCACCCTCATGACGTTCCAAATCTGTAATACCTTCACATTCATCTTTTGAACACAAAAATATTTTTGATGAAATCCGAGAGCTTTCTGACCCTGGATAGACAGCAATGCAACTGACATGTTCAAGCCCCAGAAAGGTAGTAAGGACATCTTTAAAATTATCCATGTGACATCAGTGGTTCACCCTTAATTTTATGAAGCTACAAGATGTTTTTACTACCTTTCTGGGCCTTGAACATGTCAACTGCGTTGCTATCTATTTAGGTTCAGAAAGCTCTTCGATTTTATCAAAAATATCTTAACTTGTGTTCTGAAGACGAAACGAAGGTCTTACGGGTTTGGAATGACATGAGTAGGGTTGGTTATCGTTTGAATTTTTTTGATTCTGATTCCAATTCTGCTTATCGATTCCAATTCTTATCGATTCCTAATTTCGATTCCAATAAGATTTTAAAAATCCATTAAAAAAGTGTTTAAGTCTATGCCTATGGTTTTACCAAAAAATACCACATAAAAAAAAAACTATACTAATATAAATATCAAACATTCAATTGTTAAAGACAAATAAGTAATAAAATAGGAACAAACTAATCAATAGCAATGGCATTAATAAAACCGAACAATATCAGGTACAAAAAAAATTAAATCAAAATTTTAAAACCACTGCATAGTTTTCTTCTCATAAATAAAATATTAATTAATCCTCATTAAATTTGCGAAAGACATTCAGTCAAATGATTTTAATTACAGGCAGTCTGTTTATTAGATGCTGTCTCTTTAACACTGAACACACTGCGCGTAATCAGTTTGCAAGTTCTTTACCTTGCTGCACTTAAATAGCTTAAAATGACGTTAAAATGCGAACGCGGGAATCGTTACGCAAAACCGAAATGCATGTGTCTTATCGAATACCCGGTTATTGGAAATTTGGAACCAGTTCTAAAATGGAACCAGTTCTCAATACCCAACCCTAGACATGAGGGTGAGTAATTAAGACAGAATTTTCGTTTTTGAGTGAACTATCCATTTAGTGGTATCAATAATAAATACGTCCAGTTTGCATGCGGGCAGCTATGACTACTGTCCACGTAGAGAATGCAATGCACTAGTTAATTGGCAGTGAAATGCAGTGTTGATGGGTTGCTTTTCTTGTGTTTTTATGAAGTCAGCGATGACCTTCAGAAATGATAATAACCATACAGTGAGAAAAGATAACATGCTTACCAACTAAAACTAAAAGCCACAACAGCACCACACAAATCACTCACGTTGCTCCACACACCCACCCAATGGTAATTAAATAAAATATAGAAGTTAACAGAAAACAGAGAATGGATCTGTTTCTGTATATAGCGTGTAAGAGCGTAACATCAAGCACAGGGACAACACTCTGCGTTTATTAGAGTGCGTAGGCCAGCATAGACATGTTTCCACAACAACTACCAATAAAAAAAAGGGGAAAGGACGCTCCACTGAGCACACATCTACAGCAAGCTTTCTTTCTTTCCTCCCTGTTGATTCAGTGCTCTGAACTCGGAGGAAGTGGGGGCTTGTTCTATTTAGAGCTCACTGGAGAACGTCGCATCCTCAAGCCTTCACGCACGCAGACTGTGTGGCCTCAGAGAGTAGCTCGGCAGACAGACACGAACGCGCATCTCTTGAACGTTACCCATTCAGACAGCTGGAACAGGGTGTGTAAACTTATTGACTCGGAGGCAGCTCTCAAAGTGGCAGAACGGCCTGCGACCAAAATCAGGCAGCCCTGTACCAGTGATGCTTGAGTTTCAGTTTTGATTTTCAGATTTTCTTTTCTTCTCATTCTATTTTATACAATGCAAGATAAAGAATGCAACAATTTTAGCACTGCTGCAGATGAAATTCAGTGCTGACTATGTATTTATTCTACTGTGTACTTTTGTTCTGTTTTGGAATTTACTGAGCTGCCTGCGTAGAGAGTGTTTTAGTGGGATAATTCACTCAAAAATAAAAATTACCCCATTATTTACTCACCCTCAAGCCATCCTAGGAGTATATGACTTTTCTTTCAGATGAATCCAATTAGAGTCACATTAAAAAAAAGTCCTGTCTCTTCCAAGTTTTATAACAGAAGTCCAATAAAGTGCATCCATCCATAAAAAAAAAAGTGCACCACTTGGCTCTGGGGGGTTAATAAAGGCCTTCTGAAGAGAATTAATGTGTTTTTGTAAGAAAAACACCCATACCCAAAACTTTATAAACTGTAATCTCTAGCTTTCGCTAGAGATTTCCAGCAGATGATGTAGGCATAATATAACGTCCATTGAGAATATGCTAGTCTTATGAGAACCACGTTTTGTTTACAGGAAAGGAAAACCAGTCTCCATATACATCTAGGATGGCTTGAGGGCGAGTAAACCATGGGGAAATTTTCATTTTTGGGTGAACTATCCCTTTAAAGGGAACCCCAGCTATGGGGGATCTATGGCTTAAAATAACATAAATAATGTATTTTACTGAAATATGTAGTAGAAAACCCATGAAGGATTTATGTTATTTAAAACACCCACTTTTTTATACATATGTTGTATTATGGGGGGCGCCATTATTTCGATGACCTCAAATGGTTGCACTCGGTGAGCTACTGGTGCTACCTGTTGCTGTTTTTACAACTCGGAAAATAAAATTCGATGGCACATTGTGCAGCTTTTGGTTGTAATTTTTTGTCTGCACTGCATTGAAGTTTTTAGTAGACCACAGCTACTGAAAGAACTTACAAACGGCACAGACAAGAAACGCTAGATGCCATCCTGGCAGGATGTAAACATGCTGACACTTGTCATGACGCCGCAGCCACTAAAGGAGTTTCTCAGCACAGATTTCACTTAATATCCGGGGACGTTTAGACTCCTTGTGGGGAAATTGATGGTACGGCATTTGGTTTTAGCCTACACTTAAATCCTTCACCACCTATAAGCTCTTTCAGTAGCTGTGGTCATCGTATCAGTATTTTATTGTGGTATCGTGGGGTTGTGTTGTGGTAAAAATAGCAACAGGTAGCCAGCAGATCACCAAGAGCAAACATTTGACGTCATCGAAATAACAGCGTCCCCCACAGTCCAAAATAAGTATAAAAGTGTTTTTTTTTTTTTTAATAATGTTAATCTTTCATGGGTTTTCTACTACATATTTCAGTAAGAGACATAATTTACATTATATTTAGCCACACAAGTCTTAATACCTCAAAACACAAACCCTATAGTCTTCTATCAAATCTAAAGTTGCTATTATTATCAATCCAAAGGCACAGAAGAAAGAGCACAACACAAAGCACACAAAAAAATCACTTCCACAATTAGAGCACCGACTGACAGCCACATCAGCCAATGAGAGCACAGAGGAAGAGCCAAGGAACAATCAGGGGGCGGGATCTACCTTATAGGCGATTCGTGGAGGACATTTCTTTCCCAAACCTAGTGGAGGGGACATGTGGCGTAGCATCTCGTACATATCGAGGTAGGATATGCGTCCACTTCACAGGGGTGACACCGAGAGTTCAAAGGTCACACAGACAAGGGAAGGAGTAGTGGAGAACATGAAGAAAATGTGATGCCAGTCAATGAAAGAAAGAAAAAGGAACAAAAAAAGCATCGTTATCAAGGATTCTGAAGGAAGGTCAAGGGTATCTGATACCATCCTGTCTTAGAAGGACGGATGGATCACGCCTGCTTTTAAAGCTACAGGCTGCCGGTGATCCGGGGATGAACATGGCATGATGGGATTAGGCTGGAGGGGGCTGCAGTCTGGAGCTTCTGTCCTTGCATGCTAGGACGCACTACGGCTAACCAATCAGATACTCAGGAACAAAGCTAATATTTGGCCTAATTTTAAGCACAGAGCAAACAAAGGCTGCTCTAATACATCAATATTTACAATAAGTGAACATATGGGATTAGTTTGGGATGAGGGATTTAGCATTTGGCTTTGTTTCCTGGTTACCATGGTTACCCATATTAAAATTAGTAGGGAAAGAGGGGGAGTATAATCCAATCAGACATTAGCAGTTTCAGGCATTTTATGGGCATTCGTGTTTTTTTTTTGTACAGCACCACCCCCTAGAGGGAAGGTGTGTAGGTTTTCAAACCTTGTAAGCCACCCTATTAGGGCACTTCTTTCCTAAGCCAAGTGGGGGTGAGATAACACGCAACAAATTGTACATATCCATATAGTGTATCCTTCCGCTGCAAAAATAAAATACGGGTTAAAAAGACAGAGTTTAATACATTTTTTCCACATTCTGTCAATGTATCTAAAGACTTCATGCTTATTGAGATAACTACGCTCAGCTAAAGTTAAAATGGATTACACTGACAGAGAGGATAGGCTTCAAATCCGTTCTGCTCAAGATAGACTAAAAGTGGATGGCATGCAAAGGATAAGATTTGCATTCCTCAGCATAGACAAAGCTTGAGGATTTGATGTTAACCATGGTCACACAGTAAAATGGGATTCTTGTGACTTAAGGCTCTGAGTAAATCAGACACAGCGCCGGTGGCGTAGCCTCTTAAGCTGGCGTCTTTCAACCACTTAGTCCTGAGCTGTCACTTTTTTTTTTTAAAGTGGAACTAACTGCAAGCGACACTGTGGAGGAGTGACACGCACCAGGCGGCAGGGTCGTACTCAGCCCAGACACGGATGAACTCGTCAAGGTGATGAGGCCCGAGAATAGAAGCGTCACGTGTCAGGTACTCAAAGTTATCCATGATGACGGCGACAAACAGATTCAGCATCTGATGGTTGTAGGACAGAGGAAGAATTATGAAAAAGAGAAGAAATGTCAGAATTATATAAAATACAACAACAGATTTTTGTTACAAGTGGCTTGTTGACTAGACTTATAGTACTGTGTACACACACATGTATCATGTAAACAAAAACTTTTTTTTGGATGCGATTAATCATTAAAAAAAAATAAAATTAGTGCTGCCAAACGATTAATCACATCCAAAATAAAAGTACTGTGTACTGAGTACACACACACACATATATCAAGTAAACAAAAGCTTTTATTTTGAATGTGATTAATCACAATTAATTGTTCAAAATAATAAAATTAGTGTTGCCAAATGATTAATCGCATCAAAAATAAAAGTACTGTGTACACACACGTATCATGTAAACAAAAACTTTTATTTTGGATGCGATTAATCACGATTAATCGATAAAAATAAGAAAATTAGTGCTGTCAAGCGATTAATCGCATCCAAATAAAACACTGAGTACACACCAATATATCATGTAAACAAAAACTTTTATTTTGGATGTGATTAATCGCAATTAATCATTGAAAATAATAAAATTAGTGTTGCCAAATGATTAATTGCATCCAAAATAAAAGTACTGTGTACACACACGTATCATGTAAACAAAAACTTTTATTTTGGATGTGATTAATCACGATTAATCGTTAAAAATAATGAAATTAGTGCTGTCAAGCGATTAATCGCATCCAAAATAAAAACACTGTGTACACACAAATAATGTGCAAACAAAAACTTTTATTTTGGATGTGATTAATCACGATTAATCCTTAAAAATAATAAAAATGGGTGCTGTCAAACGATTAATCATGATTAATCACATCCAAAATAAAAGTACTGTGTACTGATTACACAAACACATATTATGTAAACAAAAAATGTGATTAGTTAATTAGTATTAATTTTATTAATTTATTTCATTATTTCAAACTAAAATACTTATGTTCACCAAGACTGCATTTATATGATCAAAAATACAGCAAAACAGTAAAAGTTAAATATTATTACAAATTAAAAAGCTGTTTTCTATTTAATCCCCTTCAAAAAGTAATTTATTCCTGTGATGAATTTTCAGAAGCCATCCAGAAATCTTTCTAACATGCTGATTTGGTGCAACATTTGCATGTTTTTATGGAAATTGTTATTTCTTTTTAGGATTCTTTAATGAATAGAATGTTCAACAGCATTTATTTGAAATAGAACACTTTGTAACAATGTAAAATCTTTATTGTCACGTTTGATCAATTTAATGAGGCCTTGCTGAACAAAAGTATACATCTATTTTATTCTTTTCTTTGTCATCATTTACTTACTTTCATGTCTCCTCTATGACTTTTGTTAACCCCATGGAAAACTAAAAGAAAATTTTAGCAGAATATCAAAGCTGCTCTTTCTTTAATATCAAATCGAATGGGGACCAAAAGATGACAAGATCCTAAGATGTCCAAAAGCACCTTAAAACCTTAATCTAAGGTAGTAAAATAGCTTTGTGTGAGAAACAGAGCAAATCATTCTTATTTGCTGAAAATCACACTTGACAACTGTGGTCACCATTCACTTTCATTGTAAGAGCAGCTTGGACATTTGCCTATAAATAGTTCTTGTGTTCCACAAAAGAAAGTCATAAAAGTCTAAAACAACATGGGGATGAGCAAATGATGACAGGATTTACATTTTTGAAAGTGTGTGTCTGTTTGATTTTTAAAATTTGTTCAACTAACCAGGAAGGAACAAAGGAAGATGAAAGAGACAAAGTAGAAGTAAGCGAAATCACTCCCGCACTCTTTTCCAGTATAGCCAGAGTCATGGTCACATGGCCTTTCGCTCAGACAAGACAGCATAATTTCATGCCAAGCCTCCCCTGTAGCGCTCCTGCAACACACAAACAGCGAAAGTCACTTTGAACTTTGAACAAATTTGTAACAGTTGTGAGAGCTGATATTGTATTAAGACTATAGGTTTACCTGAACAACAACATGAGGGCCTGAAAAAAAGTTTGGAAGTTATTGTGAATGTTGATAGCCGACTCCTCGGACAGCATGATGTTACCAAACACCTGACACAGAGAGAAAAGCACGTCAGCAGTCTAATTCTGGATACATTACAGACAATGCAAGCATTTTTTAGGAGATGGGCTGAGAATTACATAGCGCAATGTGTGCACTTTCCTATTGAGGCTGTATGAAAACACCTCCAGGGACTGTGTCAATAATTCAGACTGCCTGGAGGGTGTTACAGTAAGCATCTGCAGTATTAACAAGGCCACATACACATTTTCCATAAACTGTGACTCATGCTTTTGAATTTTATAACTTTATGTCAGACAGCAGACACGCAAACAAATACACAAACTCAGCTGCAATGCACTGACAGCCAATCTGTCAGCCACATATATTACAAAAGCACATCCAGCGATCATGGATGGACACAATCTTTTGTCTTTCATCAGATGCCCATTTTCCACAAGTTGATATGATTCTTTAGGGTCCTAATGAAAAGTCTCTAATATACTTTGATTAAAAATTCTCAATGGTTTTGTAAAACAACACCCTTTTTACCTTGTCAAAATGAGCTCAGCAAAAATCAGCTCATTCTAAGGGGTTGTTCCTTTAAATGCAAATGAGCTCTGCTCACCCCACCCCTCTCTTCTCTCTGTGGAATGACGATCTTATTTACTTTAGCCACGTTTAGCCGCTGATCTGAGGTAAGAGCTCATGTCGATCAACTATCGTGGGAGCGGCCTCTGTCGGTGTGACGCCACAACGACAGGCATCTGACAACGGCTCAATTTGAAAAAGGGGATATTATTTTTACAGATTAATTAAAAACCACTGCATGGATTTTTATCATTATAGGGTAGATTTGTACATACACTGCCAACACACATTAATGTTCAAACAACATGTAAAAGTGAACTTAGCATCCGATGACCCCTTTAAACTGCCATCTGCAAAAGTGTATAGTAATAGAAGTAATATATAAGAAATTGTGCACAAAAAGTATTCTCTTAGCTTCACGAAATTAAGAATGAACCACAGATGTCACATGGACTATTATGTCCTTACTACCTTTCTAGGCCTTGAATGTGTCAGTTGCATTGCTGTCTATTCAGGGTCAGAAAGCTCTCGGATTTCATAAAAAATATCTTAATTTGTGTTCAGAAGATGAACCAAGGTCTTAACGGGTTTGGAACGACATGAGTGTGAGTAATTAATGACAGAATTTTCATTTTTGGGTGAACTATGCCTTTAGGATTACTAATACTGTAAATGAAGCTTTACTTTTACAATAACTCCATGAATCCAAATCCTACTGTACTAGAAATACTGCAAAAACTAGTTCAAAATGATGTTTTACACTGAACGAAGTAAATCCAGAGTTGGCAGTAGGAGTTCCAAGCGTACAGTTGATTACATGGCTTACTGATGATGTTTTTTCCCCAGTCTTACAGGATACAATTAGCATTGATTTACAATGCAGTCCTAATCTGCTAGATGGCAGACGCCATCATTTCCAACACAATCTGGGAGATTGCCTGTGCGTCTTTAAACGAGCAATCAAACTTTAAGATGAGATCCGTCCATAAGACCAGAACAATAGCTTCTTTTTCAGAAAGACTATGAAGCTTTCAAATGGAAAAACACCATCTGCCACTGCAAAACAGCCTGTGGTTTTTATACAGATGAATGTGGTCATTCTTAATGAGCCCAAGATCAATAATCTATCACGTTAAAGCTGCAGCGTTAAGTGAGATGCGTGTAGCAGCTGTGGTGATGGATCTCAGATAGAAAGGTTGCATGAAGGGTAAAGTTTATGAGAGAGCAACAGAGGCTTTTAAAGCTCTCTGGATCTCACCTGCATCCCAATGATGGCATATATGAAGAAGAGCATTGCAATGAGGAGACACACATACGGCAGAGCCTGAGGACAAAATACACATATTTTATAGACAAACAGAAACAATACAGTACTGTTTAACCTTTTTAGCATCTGATCTACTCAGGCAGAGATCATTTATTATAGTACGTTATTTTATATGTTCATAACAGCTGTTGCAAGCTAATACTTTACAAAATCGAAATTAATAATATTTATTTAAACAAAAATATATACTGTAGATACTAACAAAAATAATATAAAGTAATATAAAACATGAGTGTTTAATGTAAAACCTAAAATAAATGCATTATTCATCTCAAACTAGTAAAGCTTGAACATTGAAATTGAACTGTTGACAGTTACTGTTGATAACTGAGTAAAGTCAAAAGTCAAGAGCTGACCTTAAAGGACTGAACAAAGGTCCAGAGCAGGATGCGAATGGTGTAGCCCTGCCGGAGGAGTTTAATGAGACGAGCGGCCCGGAAGAGTCTCAGGAAACTAAGATTAATCCTCTTATCCTGGATACAAGCAGAAAGAGAGATCAGAGACGCATCACTGGAACTGTATTTAAACCCGAGATGAGGACACGTCCTCAGTCAGTCAGTGTCCGCAATGGCCTCTGTTAGATCTGGCGAATTTATTGATAAGGTATTAAAACTAGTTAGTATCATGCAGGACTTGTTGATAGTCTGGTATGATGGATGAATAGTCTTGCATGAACATGCTTTTAAATAGAAATAAATTCGTTAGGGATGGGCAGTATGACCACGGTAAGATATTATTATTGGTAACTTAAACTAAAACCATACATATATACGGTATAATATTTTCATTGCTTGAAATGAAACAAATTTTTCTCATTCATTTTTTAAAACTTTTTTAACATTTCTTATTCATTTATGCTGACATATCAAAATAACTAGTTGATAGAAACTATATAGACATACTAAAAAAAACATACAAATGACAAAAACACAACAAAATTACAAAAAATACTAAAATCTAAATTAAAACAAAATTTTAGAATATTAACAAAATATACTATCAATGATGAAATACCTCTATCCATGGACGCCTGTTTCCGCCACTAAATAAAACATTTAAAAAGGTTATTGCAACTTTTTATCTCACAATTCTGACTTTTTTCTCGACATTGCATGAAACAAACTTTTTGACTTAAAATTTTGACTTTTTTCTCTCAGAATTGAGATAAAAACTCGCAATTGCGAGTTATAAAGTCAGAAATATAAACAGTTGTGACTTTTTTCTTGCATTTCTAGCTTTTTTTCTCTGAATTGTAAGATATAAACTTGCATCTGTGAGATATAATGTCAGAATTGTGAAATATAAACACAATTAGACTTTTTCTCGCTATTACAACTTTTTTTCCTCAGAACTGTAAGATAAAAACTCCCAATTGCAAGTTATAAAGTCAAAATATAAACTTACAATTCTGATTTTTTTTCTTGTAATTCTGACTTTTTTCTCAGAATTGTGAGATATAAACTTGCAGTTGCATGTTATAAAGTCAGAATTGTAAAATATAAACTTACAATTATGAATTTTTTCTCAGAATTGCATGACAAACCCACAACTGCAAGAAATAAAGTCAGAATTGCGAGAAAAAAAAACTCGCAATTCTGAAAAAAAGCATTCTGACTTCTCACAATTCGCACAACAAAAAGACTGATATGTTCTCAGAATTGCAAGTTTATATCTCACAATTCTGACTTAATAACTTGTAACTGCGTGTTATAAAGTCATAATTGCGATATAAACTTGCAATTCTGAGAAAAAAGTCTGAATTGCTAGTTTACATCTTACCACAATTCTGACTTTATTTCTCAGAATTGTGACTTTTTTCTCAGAATTTTGAATTTATATTTAACAATTCTGAGTAAAAGAAGTCTGTATCATGCATTTATGAGAAAGAACGTCAGAACTGTGAGATAAAAAGTCGTAATTACTTTTTTTATTTCTTATTTAGTGGTGAAAACGGGCTTCCATAGCTATCTCATTAACAGTATACAGTACAATACAAATTTGAACTTGATAGACAAAAACTGACAAAAGATTATTCATAACTGATCTGAGAAACAAAGACCTACGTTAAAAACAAAACTTCACAGTATGTGGCCCATATACATACCACCCATCCCTAGTCTTTCAATAGTGAAAAACGGGGAAAAAATAGGGAAAATCTGTTCGTTACTGTGAATAGATCTTACATACCAAAAACAACAACAACAACAAACCCTTCACATCTCAGCATGGTGCTGGATTGAACCGAGTCTGATCTCAGCAGGTATAAAGGTGAGCATTCAAGATTAGCATAAAGATGTTTGACAGGAGGAGAGGTTTGGACAGAGACAGGCAGTGCAGGAGCGATGAAGCCACTTACCGTCTGCGCAGTCCGTTGGGGAAAGGAAGGGGACAGGTGCCAACAGAGATTTAGCATGGAAATAAGAGTCACAGTGAAATCGTTAGGAGAGGCCGGAGTCCATCTCTGACACGCAGAGACACGGCTGTCAAAACTCATTGATGGAGATCTCCGGAGTGTCATCTTCAGCAGATGATTTGCTCTTATAACAGGTTGAATGATTAAGGGCTGAACCAAATTCATTTTAAATATTCTAGTGCAAAGGTTGCATTGAGCCAATCAAGTAAATGTGATTTGAAAGTGGGCATTTTGAATTTGTAATGTATTGTTTTTCATGTGCACGCAGTGCAGTGCTGAGTATTATATCTACATAGAAAAACTCATACTGACTACAGAAATTTAATTGTTTTTAAGAAATCTATGACTTTGATAATTTAAATTTTCTTAGGTTTTTCCATGGAACCCTGTCAAACTGTCCCCATGATTTTAACCACGGACAAACTGAAAGCAGACTAAAACCGCAACACACATGCAACACACAAAATAAACGCTAAAAGCTCACAAAGAGACAAAGTTAAGCTTTTAGAGGTTTTCACCTGAAACATCCACTGCAGTAAGAAAGTTACATTATTCATAGCATCTATCATGTATGTATTGAGATTTAAAATGATTTTATTTAAATACCTCTGAATTTTGGTTCTTAAACGCTTTGATGTGACTCACCTTGATCTCAGTAACCAGGATGTCAGTGATGCTGCCCAGTACAGTAACAAAGTCAAAAATATTCCATGCCTCCTTTAGGTAGTTCTGCACACATTGAAAAATAAATAAATAAATAAAGCATCTTAAAATAAAAAAGCATATTATTGCATACATTAACATCAACAAAATCATAGGTTCAATAACTTCAGGTTAATACAAGCTCCTTTCTAAGATACCTAATTTGAGCCAAAATCCCAATTATGGAGTGTAGACTGATGTGGAAAAAAGTAATTTAAAACAGTTTAACATAAGGCTGCATCATAACAAAATGTGAAAAAATGAAGGGGTATAAATACTTTTGCAAGGCACTGTATATGTTTTTAAATATTATTTTTAAAAGAAACATGGTTCTGTCAAACTAGTTCAAAATGAACCAGTTATGACGTTTAATTTCAGTTATGATCATTTAAAAGGCTCTAGTGGGCTGTATGGTAAGACAGCTCACTAGATTTAGGAAAAAAGCTTTTCAGCAGATCTGCATTTTTTGAATGAATTAATTATAATTACCCCACTTTAACTCTACACTTATTCCTTAAAGACCTCTTTTGGCATTTTTAGATTCTGATTTAGCATAAGCATGGGCTGTTTTTACTTATGAAGACACAAGTCTGTTTTAAAAATTTCTTACTATTCTAGTGAGGACAATGTGGCTCTTACAAATATAGAGAATCATACACACTCAAACACAGGCAGCCTGAAATGCAGACATTGGTGAGTCTTGTAATAGATCTTTTATGGCAGGACGGTCTGTCAGGTGTCTTAGCCTTGGGTTCATGTCTCTCCTGAATGGAGCAAAGATTAGTCAACTGCTGCTAGACATGGATCCCGGACAGAACAACATTAGCGAGACCCATTCATCAACCCTGAGCTCCGAACAGGTGGAGGTAAACGCAAGCGTCACGCACCAGAAAAGCTTCTTAATAAATGAGCCTCATAAATGGAAATGGAGCTTGAGATGAGACCTTCTGCTGCAGGTCAGACCAGCCGGCACTGAAGAGAGATTTATGATGCATTGCACACATCCCTGCTCATACTGTAAGCCCAACCACACTCTTCTCACCCGTCGGGCTGTCATTAGCCTCTCGCTGATTTCACAGTTCTTGCACTGCCAACGGCCCTGCAGACTGGTCAATCAACCAACAGGGCTCCACTTTTCTCTCAAATCAGTCATTCATACTTCTACTTTACTCTGTTCCTCTAACTCTAGATCAAACTAGTTTTGAGTTTTTACTATCAGCATAAATTCTGGTCCACCTTGCAATTTATTCTGGCCAAGAACTTTCCTATTAGGACAGCAAAAGTTATGTGTCTTATATATGTTTGCATGATAGATAGATTAGTAATATCAGAGTCTCTCCACTCTCACCAGAGGGCCAAAGGCGATGACCTTGAGAATGCACTCCAGCGTGAAGAGAGCCGTGAAGATGATGTTCAGCCACTTCAACATGTCTTCATACGGTTTAGGAGCACCATGGAACTACAGAGGGAGGAAAAACACAGAGTGATAGTGACTCATTCTGCACTCACTCAAATATTCAAAAGATCTGTAAAATAGGCTTTCAGGAGTCCAAAATGAGAAATGACTTATTCATAACTGAATATTCACACACATCATTTCATATGCAATAATCAGCATTGCTGAACCTCAATGCTTGTGTTGGACTCTTAGTGTTTGCCTACAACGTTGGTACACTTCAAAAAATAAAGATTTCACAAGGTTGTTAATAGTGATGCCATAGAAGTTTTTTAGTGAAGCGAAAATTAGTGAAGAGTTATTAAGATTTGTATGGCTTAATATAACGTAAATTATGTTTCTTACTGAAATGTGTAGTTAGTGGAAAACCCATGAAAGATTTTTTTGTTGTTGTTGTTGTTAAAGGGGTCCTATTATGCTTTTTCACTTTTTGAATTTTTGAATTTGTGTCAGGCTGGGGAGAAAGGTATTGTAATAATATAAATTATGTGAAATATAATGAGTTTTTTGAACCATCAAGCATGAGAGCATGTTTTAGTACACCCCCAAAAACAAAATCAAGACTTTGTAAAAGAGCATAATAGGACCCCTTTTAAAAAATCAACATTGTTTTATAATATTTTTTGACTATGGGGGCGCCATTATTTTGAATACGTGAAATAGTTGCACTACCAGTTGCCATTTTTATCGCAGCACAACTCAATACAGAACTCAGAAAATAAAATATTGATACATTGCCACGTTGTGCAGCTTTTGGTTGTAATTTTCAGTAAAAGGGCAACAAAAGAAGCGATGTAAGTTCACACTCCACAAGCAGTTACGAAGAAAAAAAGCATCATATATAAACATCTAATAGTAAATTTCTCTGTTAACTTATTGTAACTTTACCAGTCTGCAAATGCTGTCATTTGTGTTACCTTCATCATGAGGACCACTGTGTTGACAGCGATCATGGTCAGGATGGAGTACTCAAATGGAGTGGACACCACAAACTTCCATATCTTGTACTGATAAGACTGCTTGTCCTGTGGCATGTAGCGAGTCAGAGGTTTGGCGTTGATGGCAAAGTCAATACAAGCTCGCTGTGGATGAAATCAAAGCACACTTATCTCAACATAAAGTCCTCAACAAAATGTTCACATAACTACTCATCATCCTGATCTTTCCATGTTTGATTATCAGAACTACATTGGTATTCCCAGAGCTTTCAAAATCAAATGAATGTAAGGCTAACATCAAACCAGCTGCACAAATCAGAGTTACAGCAGTTTAATATTTAAAACACAGGCTAATATTTCCTCTGAGAGAAGATACAGATATATAGATATAGACAAATCAGAAAAAATAGAATTTTATGTCTCTGTTCCAAAACCTAGTGCTGTATAATGACGGTCTAGACAACAATACAACGTAACAGGTTTAAGAACAAAGCCAGAGAGTTCAAAGAGTTCTGCCTGACTGGTCTGGTAGTTCCTCCTGGGGTTTAAGTTTGTCCTTTGTGTGTGTGAGTATGTGTTTGTCAAAGGAGTTTAGAGTCAAGGCAGTGGAGATGTAGACGGACAGGTGCATTGGCCTTACACAGGTGAGAGGAATTCTCTTAAGAGTACTTCTCTTCCAGGCATCTCACAACTGTCCATGCATGTATGAAACAAGACTTTGACCTTGAATTTGCATACACCGAAACGCCATTTTAAGCAACAGTGAATGGTGCCTACAGTTTGCCGTCACCAGCATCTACTCATCTGCTCAATTGCACTGACAATGTAAGCCTGTCCCGTCCTACCTCGTTCTTTTCCAAGCTGCACTCCGACATGGCTTTATCTCCCTGCTCCTGGAACGTGATGATGATCAAAGCCACAAAAATGTTGACAAAGAAGAAGGGGAAGACGATGAAGTAGACCACATAGAAGATGGAGGTTTCCATGCGGTAACCTGGACTGGGACCTTGGTCTTCGTACGTGGCATCAACAGAGTGTTTCAGCACTCTAGTGAAGCACAAAGAGAATGTCAGGAATATGATCAAACATTGGAAAGACAATCATGACACGGTTTTCTCATTTTAACCACAGTTCAAAGCCATTTTAACCTTATAACATTAGATGTTACATCTAAAACTACAAAGGGATTCCCATTTTTTATTTAACTATAGATTTTTTATCCCTTTAGTTGTTTCTTTTCTAACACTCGCTATAAAAGTCCAAAAAAAAAATACAAATCTGATTACAAATTTAAAACATCTTCACAAAGTATAACAGACCAAAATCATTTTAAAACCGCAGAGAGGGAAAAGTGTTTATATGCAGTGGTTAAGATTACATCCTTGTCCATGAAAAACTCAAGTAGCAATGTGTAGATATCACAGAGTACCAGAGGCAGCTCTTGAGAAGGATTTAAGTTAAATATGAAAAACTTTCTGGATTTTCTGCACTGCATTGCAGAGTTTTTTTTTCTTCTTTTAGCCAAGTATGTGTTTTCCAATGAAAACATGGAGTTAAAAGTAAGAAAGCAGAGAGTGGAAAGGAACACAAATTGTACCAGAGAGAGTTGTGCAAGAAAAGAAACTTAATCAGAACAGACAGAGTAAAAGAAGAAAGAGATCAGAGTAAGAAAACCAACACTGAGCGTCTTTCTAAGATCAAAAAGTGTGTGTGAGGACTCACGTTGGCCAGCCTTCTCCTGTGGAGACAGTGAACAGGGTCAGAAAGGCCCACAGGACGTTGTCATAATGGAAATCATACTTCTTCCACTCGCGCGGCTGCGTCATGGCCACTCCATCACTGCCGTATTCCAGGAACTGACCCCTGAGTACAGACACATCAAAATTTGTCTTGATTTACTTCCTTTTTCTTACTCCATTGATTCCTTCTTTCTTCCTTCCCACTTTCCATATACTTCCACTTTTTTACCCTTTATGAAAGGTTTCTTTAGTTCCTTCTGTCCCTTTCTTTTTTTCCCTTTCCGATTCCTTCTGTCTTTCCTTCCATCCATCCATTTCTTCACTCTTCCTTTGCTTTTTATCTTTAGTCTTTTCTTTCCATCACTCTTTCTTACCTTTTCACCATAGGTGCCAATTTATGTCTCTGCCGATAAGTGCCCGCCATCCATAACAGCCGCTTGGGACAAAAATGGCTGTACAATTAAATCTGTAAAGGTTGTTGTAAATAATCTGAAAATGATAATGGCCAAATGTGGCATTAAATTTGCACCTATGGTTTCCACCTTCAGTCTTCGTATCATTTCATATTAAAGCACGTATGAAACTACAAGCATGTGTGTCAAATCCGAGGCACGTTCAGCAGCGGCAGCTCTTAAAGTAATAGCAGTCAAATAACCTAATAACCCAGCTGATGTGATGTCTATTAATCAAAGAACAAAGAAAAGAGGAAATCAATAACTTTTGTAGCTTTAAGGATCTATATATTTAAATTAGTATTTAGTGTTTAATAACTTTATTCAATTTCTGTATATATCCTACTTGCAGGTTTGCAGATTGTTTTAAGTTCACTTAAATTAGAAGTTGTTACTTTTTAGAGTCTAATAAATATTAAAATTGATAGCTCTCAGTTATACTTTAATGTTATTGGCTATAGTCAATGGTTAAATATTAGGAAAAATAATAACAATTTCCTAGAGACATCAGTAAATATTGGTATCAGTGATACTCACCTTCAGTCATAAAAAAATATATTTAACCAATATTAAAAAAAATTACTTTCTTTATGTTGTTTTTACATTAATTTAAAGATTGAATGTAAAATTATAGCATTATAAAAGAATATTTAAAAACTTTAATGTAAGGTGGGATTAATCACGATTAATCGAGATGAATTTCAGAAAAAAAATATGATTAGTTTTTTAAGGTTTTCTTTGCTCTTCCTTCATTCATCTCAGGATTTTTATAATTAACTAAAACTAAATGTATTTATTTTTAAATTTCTCTTATTATTTTTTTTCTTTTCATGCTAAAGTTCCTAAAATCAATAAAGACATCGTTGAAAAAAAAAAACTAAAAAACATTTTTGTCAGTTGAAATACAGCTTAAATTAAATATAAATATTAAATGTAAAATTCAAAATAAAATAATTTAAAATGACAAAAGTACAAAATACAACTCCAAAAACAAATTAAACTGTAATAGTATATAAATATTAAATAACCCTGCTTTTCTGCCTTTCCTTTTTTTCTTCCTACCTACCTTACTTCCATTCAGTCTTCCTTCCTACATTCTTTTACTTGTCCTTTTCAAACCTTGTCTTTACTTCCTGCTTGCCTAACTAGCTGCCCTTACGCTTCCTTTCCTTTCCTCCTCTTTTCTCTATTCATTATTTCACTTCTATCCATCCATCCATCCTTCCTTCATGCAGAATATATCCTGACAGTCCAGCCAGCGCTCAACTGTACCTGCAGTCCTTCTCCAGGGCTTTGGACTCGTCAGTGCAGTGAAAAAACTTCCCCTTGAAAAGCTGCACAGCAATAACGGCGAAGATGAACATGAAGAGGATGTAAACGATGAGGATGTTGAGCACATTTTTCAGAGAGTTCACCACGCAGTCAAACACGGCCTGGGGACACACAAACAGCACAAATCAGATCTCCTGCAAACATCTTCTGGAGCGGAGGGCCTCTCTGACACACGCAGACTATAACGTTAAATCCATCTGTGTCGAATGCGTCGTCGTGTGTTAATGTCACAAGGCTGTCGTCGAAGCACACAACCTCATTAACTGTAGGCTGTGGCGAAATCTTAATTGATTACTGCTCCTCTCGGTCTACATGACTGCACTTAGGCTGAGGATGTGTAAATCTTCTCATTTTTCTGACAATTTCTGCTCATCTAATGTCCTCAGGGTATCATTATTTGCAGTAGTATATATTTTTTTTCGGCATTAATGGTAATAAGATCTCCGTAGGCAGGATAAATTTCTCTGTGGGCCTGTAGGCTTTATCTGTGCATTAGTATTGTAACTTAGCTAAACTGCAGTTTTATTTGCCAGTCTATTATTTGCTCTAATGCCACTGGTGACAAATCTTCAGCCAAATGAATAAATGATGGTGTGAAATGTAAGTTTAAATGTACAATTTAGCCATGTAATGAGATAACAGCGAGTGTCTCTAAAACGATTTGTTTGTGTGCCTAAGTGTGTGATTTGATTAGAGCGAAAGATGCAGCAAGGCTGTTATTGTGGAGGTCTATACAAGGGACATCATCCTTGCCTGTAAAACATCCACACAAACAAGTACAGTAACACACGTAGTGTATCAACTGTAGGAAACCAATAGATTTGAGTTCTAATGAATGATAATCTTTCACTTTGGTGTATCCAATCATGTAATTTTACAATTAAAACCACCTAATTCTAATTGCATGCTCCCAAATGTAATATAAGAGCTGATCAGGCTAAGAACCAAACAGTAGGACATTACCTTGAGTTTAGGCAAGCGTTTAATGGTCTTCAAGGGCCTTAGTACTCGAAGGACCCTTAGGGACTTGATGGTGTTGATGTCCTTCCCTTTAGTTCCTCTGTAAGAAAAAAGCAATGACTTAAAGACATTTCGAACACACTTGCGATCACACATTTTAACACACGATGCGTTTTGATGTCATCTGCCAGCACATGCACAAAGCCCGAATTCAATTAAATTACATTTTAATGAGCTAATCACTTCCTCCAGCCCATCATGTAATTCAGAATTACATTAGCTAGAGGTTATTTGGTTAGTAGAAAGCATGCCTTCGAGGGGAGGTTATTCTACAGAAACAAACCTACCTCTGAGACTGATGATAAATCAATTTAAAATGTGATATTTCTGTAAAATAACAATCATTCACCAGAAAAAGATACAAAGAAACAATCCATTGTTTGCAGGGATGGTCTCTTTGTAAAAACCACAGGTGGCCAAGTCATATTCAGATGCTGAGACGCTAAAAAAGTACATTTTTACAATTATTGCTCTTGCAAAACTCGTCGCCAAGATGATGGTTGGGAGACATTCAAGTCTCCAAAATGTTCTGGTCTCTAAATATGGTTCAGGTGCATTCTTTACTACAAGTGTAAGAGTTTTTATATTTGTTTTATCCATATTTTTCTTCCCGTGGGTGCAGCCATTTGTCAATTTTATGATGGGTCTGGCTTTCGGTCCCATCTGGATCCACCTATTTTTAGCTGTACAAAACAGCTCATTTTTGTGCTTGATATTTCAAAATTGGTTTGTCTTACCATATTACTTTAATGTATTTTCTTAATTATTATGTTAATATTAATTATCTTTGTAGTACAAACAGTTTTGCTGTTTATCTTCTCTTTACTTCCCTATAGCAGATAATGAACCGTAAGTCTCACCTATAGGCTACTTTCGCGAAAAAGAAAAAGGTGGATAATCCAACAGGAAAAAGACAAAAATTGTAAACCTACAATGAAGATTAATACTTTTTGTTGTTGAAATCCCTAACCTTAAGTACGGACATTCAAAACACTGATGCTTGCCTTGCAAGGCAACACTAATAAAGTGAACTGAATAGAAAATAAACCCTTTTAAAGTTTTAATAATCAATGCCGCTTTGTTAGTTTGAATTCCATAAAGTTTAATTTTGTTTTCAGGATTGACTTGAAGTTAAATGAAATCGCTGAAGACAGTCAACATCAATGACACACTGAATGATTCGTTTTCTGAATGTTACGGCTGCTGTAAAGTAGGTTTAGAATGAATGGCATGTGAAATTACACAGAATGGAACTCATCTGAAAAGGATGAACAAGAACGACCTCCGTTTCAACCTTGTTAAATCCCAAAAAAATGGTCCTTTCTGACCGGTGAGATATTTCCTTGACAGCTGAAATAGGCTGTCAACCTTCACTAAGATAAGCTTTTTCTGTGTGTCTTAAAAAATATTCACCTTTCAAAATGCAAAACTTCAAATGCTCAGCATGGAAAATAAGCATACTGAGTGAGTACGCTTCCTGATACTAAAGTCAGGTTTAGGGATTCATAGCTTAGCTCTGTGATTTGTCTGCTTACTTTTTCTCTCCCGTGAGGAGTTGGGAGTCTATCACACTGGCATGCAATGTCCATGCAATGTCTGTCAGTCTCACACACACCCCAAGGGTGCATGTGGATCAATGCCCAATGAGACACTCAACTATACTCCTATAGATTTCAGAGGACCATCTGTCTCCAAGCACCTGCTGAAGTGGTTGAACCTAATGTTTGTGAGCAGATAAAGCCACCTGATCCACCCTGATACAAGGGTTAATTGCATATCCAAGTCAAACTGCAGCTCAAAATTAAAAGAAAGCAAGAAGAAATTACATAATTATATCATTAAATATTTGATTAAATAACGGGGGAAAATGTTTTGTCTAAATATACATATATTTTTTATTTAATTTTTTTTTATTATTATTATTTTTTATTTATTTTTTATCATGACATTATATTAAGTTCAGTAAAACAAACTTTTCAGTACAAGTACTTTCATGATTTATATAATTTATATTTTATAATGTATTTTACACTGTAAATTTTATATCAAAGTATATTATAATATTTATTATATTAAATAATATGTGAAATATTTATTATTTTGCATGCTATCTATTTATCTATCTAGCTAAACAAGCAGTTTACAGTACTTATGATATTCGATATGCAGTTTTTTTAATGACTATAATTTAATAGCAATAATCATTAACTGAGCTTTTGCTTGACTGAACATTAAGGGTGGCTGTCCTCTGGAAACCGTAGGAGTAGTAGTTTCTATAAGCCCTTGCAAAGCTCAAATGTCAAGTCATTGGGTAAAAGTAGGTCTATCCTCTTCTACAAAGGCTGAACGAGAGGAAGAGTTGAAGGGTTGTGAGTTTGGAGCGATCCATGGGGAGGTTGGAGGGTAAAGTGTATGTTTTTATAGATATATAGACTGTCCCCACCTGGTCACGCTTTGCTGCGATCTGACGAGGGAAACCGATGAAAAACCATGCATATTTGCACAAACACAAAAACACACACATAATAAGCCGCGTCACAGACACAGAATAAGCAGTAAATGCAGATTAAATGAGATCAAATGAGAACGGAAGAGAGCTGTCACTGAGAAGAAACACTGCAGAAGGACGAACAGCAAAGAAAGATTAAAAAGCATCAAAGCAACTCCAGGGCACAATAAAACATAACAATAATCAAAGACGTGATGCAGTGAGGGATTATCAGTTACTGTTTGTTTGTAAATCTCTGCAAGATAAATCACTCAGAGAAGTAAATATAGAGACGTCGCAACATGGAACTGTGATAAAAACCACAAAATTGAAAAGGTTACAGACTGGCAAACGTCACATACACATAATCACACACACATTGTAAGAAAGTACATGCATGAAGGTTCATGCAAGCCCTGGTGACAGATGCTGATTGTGTACAGCAAGTAAAATATATTTGATTTGTAAAAATTAAATAAAATTAATACATTTAAAAATAAAAGATGCTTTCTTTAGTAGATGGTTAATACTGTACAGCTGAGGTCAAAAGTTTTCATACACCTTGAAGAATATGCAAAATGTTAATTAGTTTATCAAAATAGGAGGGGGTCATACAAAATGCATGTTATTTTTTTTTAGTACTGACCTGAATAAGATATTTCACATAAAAGACGTTTATATATATAGTCCACAAGAGAAAATAGTTGAATTTACAAAAATGAACCCGTTCAAAAGTTTACATACGTTTGATTCTTTGTTTGTTACCTGAATAATTAAACTGCTGTTTTTCAGAAAAATCCTTTAGGTCGAACAAATTCTTTGGTTTTTCAGCATTTTTATGTATTTGAACTCTTTCCAACAATTACTGTATGATTTTTAGATTCATCTTTTCACAGTGAGGACAACTAAGAGACTCATATGCAACTATTACAGAAGGTTCAAATGCTCACTGATGCTCCAGAAGGAAAAACCATGCATTAAGAGAGGGGGGGGTGAAAACTTTTGAACAGAATGAAGATGAGTACATTTTTCTTATTTTGCCTGAATATCATTTTTTTCCCCATTTCGTACTACTCTTTAGAAGCTACAGAAGATACTTACATGTTTCCCAGAAGACAAAATAAATTTGTTTAACCTAATCTTCAAATCCAAAATGTTTTAACCCCAATGCGAAATATGTATAAAGTTAGGCTTCCTTATAAATACAGATTAAAAAATGAACAATTGGCAAGTACTTCAGGTTTATTTACTTGCTGAAGTGTTTTGAGTTTAAGAATTCATGCACAATCGTGGTCTACAGAAGTGTGCGAATGTATTGCACTGATCTAGCAATTCCTTATCCACGCAAACACACACTCATACTCAGGCAGATACACAGGAAGCGGGTAATAACAAATGCGTACCCCATGAAGCTCCTGAAAGCAACGCAAGCAAGAAAGAAGGACAGGGCAGATAAAGAAAGCGAGAGCGAGAGACAGAGGGGAAAAGAAAGGTGGATGGAGAAAGAAAAAACTAGATGAGAGCCTACAGGACACAAGCTTGCTATCAACCACTGAAGAACAGCACAGGAAGAGAAGAAGATTACAGGACAGTTAAACAGAGACAAACACAAGAGAATCAGAAAGAGCAGAACACAGTATGAGATACATTTATAATCAATATACAACAGTGCACTGAAACCAGAGCTGATATCTTCCTAAGTGATCCTTTCTTTAACTACAGGCACACCATGAAACAAATCGTGAAAAGTGCCTAGATGTGCTTTAGTGCCACTATTGGAAGCACAGGTGCCAGCCAGAGCTTATGGACAATTTCTGCACTACTGAATAATACAGCTGCAAACTCAAACAGAACGGCTGGTCTTAAAAGCTGAGCAGTTTTCTATCACCTCTTTTTCAGCTATTTTAAAGCACCCCAGGGTCCTTCTATCAACTGTAGAGGTGGAGAGAGACAGCTGAGCATCTGCACGTGACAACTAAAAGGATTCAGCCACACTCAAACTAGACTTGCATTTATTACACAAATCACACACGCGCTGTCAAACTTTATGTTTGCCTTGCAGATGAATTTGTATCCAACTGGCTTCACAAATACTTTATGTTAGCGGTCGCCCATGCAAAACTCGCCACTGTGATGGTGTGGTGGTTGTGTGGTTGTTAGCATGTTGCTATGAAGTTGCTAGAGTGTTGTGGGTGGTTGGAAAGGTATTGCAGGTATTGCTATAAAGGAATTTGTGGCTCAAGTACCGAATATTCTAATATTCTGATCTCTCAATATAGCTCAGATCCCTACTTTAAAGGCACAGTAAAGGCAAAATGTACTCACTCTTGGGCGATTCAAGATGTAGAGCTTGTTTTAAAATTAGCATTATATCGCTTGCTCAACAATGGATCCTCTGCAGTGAATGGGTGCCGTCAGATTGAAAGTCCAAACGGCTGACAAAAACACCACAATAATTAATAACATGACTTTAGTCCATCTATTAATTTCTTGTGAAGTGAAAATCTGTGTGTTTGTTAAAAAACAAATCCATAATTAAGGCATTTTAGCTTGCTTCTGGCCAAAATTTCGGTCTATAATCCATAATAATGGTTTCTCAAATGAAACATTCATCAAAATTCACAGACATACTTGTTTAGAATGGTTCTGAAGTGTTGTTTACATTTGTAAACAGTTCTTAGTTTGCGCATATTTCTCTCCTGATTCAGACAAAATGATTTTTCCACTGGAGAAAGCATTATTAGAAATATTATGGACAGAAGACTCAGATTTTAGCTGGAAACAATGGTGTTAATGATGGATGTATTACAAAATGCAGCTTTTCATTTCACAAGGCATTAACTGGATTACTGTGATGTTTTAATCAGCTGTTTGGACTCTCGTTCTGACGGCACCCATTCACTACAGAGGATCCATTGGTGAGCAATTGATGTAATGCTAAATTTCTTCAAATCTGTTCTGATGAACAAACAAGCTCATCTATATCTTGAGGGCTTGAGGGTGAGTAAAGTTTCAGCCAATTTTCATTTTTAAATGAATGATTCTTTTAATGCGAGTCTATTTTATTTATATGTGAGTGGATTTTATTGCTGTTTAATCGCTCACCAGATGAAAATTACAAATCGATTCAACTAGAAGAGAAACAGCACATTTAGGAAATCACTGCTAATTACAATGGGTGGGTCAGGAACAATAAAAATTAGAAAGCAAATTGCTGGGAAATGTGTCGTCTGGCTCAGCTCCTGTGGGAAACACTAAACCCGAATCATTAGCACAGGTGTGCGCGCTGTACGCAATCCTATTATGAGTCAAAAAACAGATGCATGTTAAACCCGATCAGTTCCGAAGACCAAACTACACACAGATGCCACACTTCCCCTCATCACAGAGCTCCATCTCACACCAGATACTAAACAGCAGACAGTCACATCCTGTTTCCGTCATTTTCGACTGAATGCTCTCTTGCTGGATTTGAACTGACAGTCTGCTCTTCTGACCGCTCTGTCTGCTTTACTCTGACAGATATACAAAAAAAGCCACTCACGAGCAGGCGAAGGCCACCAGAGCGCCGGTGACTACGATGAAGTCTAGTATGTTCCACGGGTCCCTGAAGTAAGACCCAGGATGCAACAACAGCCCAAGATCAATCATCTAGAAGGGAGAAGATGAAAATAAGTGGTGAAAACATGTATTGATTCTATTTAGCAAAGACGCATTAAATTGATCAAAAGGAACAGCAAAGATTTATAATGTTACAAAAGATTCTATTTAAATAATATGTGGTTCTTTTGAACTTTCTATTAAAGATTCAAAAAATCCTGGAAAAAAATCAGTTTCTACAAAAATGTTAAGCAGCACAACTGTTTTTAGCATTAATCATTTTTTAATGAAATGTTTCTTAAACACCAGATCAGCATATTAGAATGATTTATATGGTGTTAAGCTTTAAAATCACAAGAACATTTTTACAAATGTAAAAATAGAAAATGTATTTTAAGCTGTCATAATATTTCACAATATTACTATTTTTACTGTATTTTTGATCACACACAGTCAAAAGATTTTTAATGTTTCTAAAGAAGTCTATTCTGCTCACCAAAACTGCATTTTTTGATCCAAAATACAGCAAAAACAGTAAAATTTAGATTTTTCTTTTACTACTTAAAATAACTGATTTCTATTTAAATATAGTATAAAATGTAATTTATTCCTGTGATTTCAAAGCTGATGATTTTTTTCCATCATTACTCCAATCACATGATCCTTCAGTATTCAAAAGTATTCAAAAAAGTGTCATTACAAGTGACTGTCTGTTAAAATTTCAAATAATAAAATATTTAAAGCAAAAAAAAAAAAAAAGAAAAGAAAAGAAAACATTCTAATATTCTGATTTGCTGCTTAAAAAAAAAATTATTATTCTTATGCTGAAAACAGCTGAGTAGACTTTTTTCAGGTTTCTTTTTAAAGGGTAGAAAGTTAAGAAGAACAGCATTTATCTGAAATAATAATCTTTTGTAACATTATAAATGTCTTTATCATCATTTTTTATCAATTTAAAGCATCCTTACTAAATAAATGTATAAATTTCCATAATTTCTTTCTATGGCATAGCGTATAATGTTACAAAAGCTTTGTTTTTTTAAATGTACTCAACTGTTTAAAATATTAATAATTATAATAATAATAACTATAATTATAAATGTTTCTTAAACAGCAAATTAGATATTAGAATGATTTCTGAAGGATCATGTGACACTGAAGACTGGAGTAACTGGAGTAATAAATTACATTTTAAAATATATTCAAACAGAAAACAGTTATTATATATAGTAAAAATATTTCACTACATTACTGTTTTTGCTGTATTTTATATTAAATAAATGCATGTTTGGTGAGCAGAAGAGACTTCTAAAACATTAAAAATCTTACTGTTCAAAAACTTTGGACTGGTAGTGCATTTTGAAACAAATGCAGCCTTGGTGAGCATCAGAGACTTCTTTCAAAAGACATTAATAAATCATACCACCCCTAAACTGTTGAAGGGTAGTCTGAATAAATCCATGTTAATATTGCAAGTTTTAAAAATACATAAAAGGCGATTTTATTTACCTTTATAACCATCTCAAACGTAAACACACCAGTGAAGACATAATCTAGGTATTTCAGCACCTGAAAAAACCACAAGAAACAAGCAGTTATTCTCTATTTCACATTTCTGCAGTCCCACAGACTGTATGAGCAAAGAAAAGTGGATGATGCCATAAATAATATAAATATCTCAGCATAAACTATAGTGTTTGGCTCCACTGCAGCTATGATTCAGCGAGTAATTTAATAATCTCCAAAACAGAAAAGACATGGTGTACATTGTACAAAAATAGATGTTTCAAATAAATACTCCGTTTTTTTTTCTCTTTCATTCCTCCCACACAAGCAGCAGGGAAATAATGGGAGAAAGCAGAGATTTATCGGACAAGCCGATCATGCTCAGTGAATCAATTGGAAAGAAAACACAGTGGACTATGGGATTCTTAGAGACATGTTTACACGTAATTCTCTGTAATTCAGAGAGCAATGTTTAATAAGCTACGCTTATGGGCTAATGTGGTCGCAAGTCTGCTCACGGGCTGTCCTGAAATAAAAATACGGTGCAAAAGCCAGTCAGTGGGGCTAGTGACAACCCTCAGCGTGACAGTTCAGACAAGGGCTGCCATACTGCCCTACAGGACTGTTCTTGAGTTATGTAAACAACACCGATGTCATAATCACAGCTTACAGTGCAAGACAGTGACAATGAGATCAATGTTTGCTGGATTATTTAAAAAAAAAACAGATATGACAAGACAAGGAAAACATATATTAAAATGTATATTGACTTTTTTAGATTATAGTTTTTACATGTCCTGACATTTCAAGGTAGGTCTGTTTGTCTTACATCATTGCGCGGGGCATTGGCCTGCACAGGGTCTTCAGCAGCGAGAGCGATGCTGCTCATGGTGATGACTGTGAGGATACACATCTCAAAATACCGTAGGTTCACCACATAATGACACAGCCGTCTCACTCTACGGAGAAAACATCGAAACACAACACTTATTCACAATATTTAGCAAGTATGTTACAACTAAATCCTAATTCTGAACAAAGACATGTTTAAAATCTCTCCTCAAGAGTTTTCTGCAACATAATAATTGGGGTTTAACTCACGGGTTATTTGGACCGAACACAAACATGGAGCTGTACGGCAGAATGTGTTTGGGCGCATTCTGATTCAGCTCATCAAGATCCTTCTTTTCCTCGTTCAGCAGTAAACTGTCACCATCAATGTTGTTCACTGTCAAACAGATGATCATTAGAGCAAAGATGAGGAGAGAATGTCACACGTGCCAAATAAACATTCAAAGCTGTCATCTTTTTAGCAGTGCTGCTTTTTCAAAAATGATTATGAAGTTAGTAGATAATACTTAAAGGGATAATGCAACAAAAAATGTATTTACTCTCATGTCACTCAAAACACTTTCTCCTGAGGAACACAAATAGAGTAATTTAGCATAATGCCTAGGCTGCTGTTATTAGAGGTTCAAGAGCGTAGTGCTGAAACACTATTGTAATTATTAGAGTGGCCAAGGATCAGAAACCGCCACGTAAAACTGATCGGGCAGACCAAACTGTAAGTCGTAGAGACATGAAAATTGGAGGGTTAGTAGTACTCACACAGGGGTCACCAGACCCGGTCCTGGAGGGCCGGTGTCCCTGCAGAGTTTACCTCCAACCCTAATCAAACACACCTGAACCAGATAATCAAGGTCTTACTAGATATACTTGAAACATCCAGGCAGGTGTGTTGAAAAAAGTTGGAGGTAAACTCTGCAGGACACCGGCCCTCCAGGAACAAGTTTGGTGACCCCTGGTCTACAACATCACCAAGGCTCGCCCCAATTGACCTGACGGGGGTGCTACAGCCATCAAAAATATGCAAACACTCACAACTCCTTAACCGGTTGTCATAGGCTTCTTATGTCGTCAGACAAGTGTCTTATGTTGTTGTAATCCTTGCATTACTCCAGACAAAATGCACGTTTCGGGTTTGTCCGTCACCCTGATGAAATTTTTGGGTATTTTGCATTTTTTGATAAACCTACTTTTGCAAACTAGTCCTAGGTTTTTCGCCCGATCAGAACCAAACCAGTGCAGGAAGATTCTCTCGGGAGTGAATATCAATAATTACCAAAAAACTGCACTTTCAACTCTCCGTCGCAAAAGGACACCAAAACATTTGAAAGGGGCACGGCCGCCCTTTACTAAAATAGCTATAACTTTTGAACAGAATGAGATATCTTGAGCAAACTGACAATGCATATGTAAGAGCTGAATCTGTGGTCACATGACAAAAGTCACATGGCAAAATAACTATGCAAATGTTAGTCCTATTCACATGTAAATCAGTATGCACGGTCTTGGTCAAAAGTGCCGCAAGTGCCTATAAGGACAGCTGCGTATCTCAAAAAACATGGCCGCCATAGCCCAATAAACTTTGAGCACCTATTAGACAAGCTTAACGGAGGTTGATTGGAACGAAACTCTGTGGGCCTGTTTGCCTTACAAAATTTGAAAGAAATCGACCACTCATTTTTCAAGGCTGTAAATGTTTGTATATTGCGTGGTTTTTCACACATACACACAAATATTGATATCATTTGATAGACCTCTTCATTCCAAATGACTTTGCCTCTAAAACCACTGCTGTCAATCAAACCGTTTGTTAAAAGATTGAGAAAATTTAAAATACCTACTTTTGTGAAGCAGTCCTAGGTTTTTCACTTAATCTGGAAAGAAACACTGCAGTGCAATTCTCTGGACTCTTTAGGTCAATAATTATAAAAAATGTTGACATTTACCCTTTGGCAAGCTATATCAGGGTCGTTTACACAAGGGGCATGTCCAAATATACCCAAAAGCCTATGAAGCCTAAACGAAAACTCAAAAAACATGAAACCTGGTGAGCACATGCAACAGGTGATTCTAAACAAGCATGCAAAATTTTAGGGAGATTGGACCACAGCTGGCACTAGAACAGTCATAAACGTTAAAAAAGACCATATTTCCATGGTAAATTATCTGGATTTGCCTAAAATGCTTTTTAATAATTGATTTAGGTGGTTACAGACTTGCTAAATAATATGTAATGTATTTTTCATATGTGCTTAAATGTCTTAAAGTGCTTGAACTTGTTTTTTTATTAGGGTTGCATGGAACGCTTTTACTACATGTTTGCATCCATTTTGTATTATAAAAAATTACTACTCGAATTGTTTAATTGATATGTTATTTTTGGCACAACATGCTCATATTTTTCAAGCACAAGATACGAGAATACTTACTGGGAATGACTGTAGTCTCTCCTGGTGGGGCAGTTATGGTGACAGGGATGTTGATTCCAGTTGGGCCCATTCTGGTGCTGTTTTTTAGATTATCTTTATCTTCTGGCTTCTCTTCAGAAGGAGACTGGAGAGGGCTGGTGGCTAGGCTGTCTGTTCCTGTTGGCCTTCCCCTGAAATATCAAAAACCTATTAATCTGAATGAAGAAAATATACATACACAATATATCTCAAAGTGCTGCCTAATGCTTTGTAAAGTACATGTAGATCAAAGCAACAACGAAATTGTAGGAAAAAATGCAATGTCTGATCATGCACTCAATGTCTATTCCGGATGTGCGTGGCTTCAAAATGTCTCACACTAAATGATGAATGACACTGCATTATAAAACCAAACATCAAAGTAATGTCATTTACTTTATAGAAAACATCAAAATATAGTGGACTACATGTGTCCAAACAGTATTCGGAGCCACCACACTGAGAATGTACCTGTGTTTTCCACCATTCTCCCTGCAATCTTCTCCATCCAGTGTGGACTGGGCTTTACCACGTGGCCGTTGTCTTCTCCTCTCTCCATTCCCTCCTTCGCCCTCCCTGTGACCTCGTATCCTACCCTCGCCTCTGCCTCCATTACCAATCGTGCCGTTGCCGTTGCCGTTCCCGTTGACCTCTCTGGATCTGCGAGAATGGTGGTGTCTGTGTTCTCTCTCCCCCATCCCTATGCCCTCCTCAGGAGAACCAGCTGTGTGGTGGTTCCTGTGTCCTCCATCTTGATTGCTGCTGTGTTCCAAGCCACCCTGGTGCTCTCTGTTTCTGCTGTGGTGTCTATGGTGCCGCCCTTCTCCCGCATCTCCGTTTTCTCCTCGACATCGATGGTGCTTCCTTGGGTGGCCGGAGGAAGGTTGACAGTCTGGAGTATCTCCATCTCCGTCAGTTCTGGAATTTTCCGCAGTGCCGTCTCTGTGCTCAACCACCAGTGGACGATCGTGGTGGGCCTTCATGTCGGGCCGCAGATGGAGCGCCGAAGACACGCGCAGACGCTCTTCAGGCTCTAGCTCGTTGTAAAGGGCCTCGCTGCTGTTGCGCAGGTTGTGTCTGCGCAGCTGGGTGGTGCGCTGCTCCCATATGGACATCTTCTGCAGTGACCTCTGCTGCTCCTTACTGAGGGAAGGAAGAACATTCACCTGAATTACACAGATCACTATGCATTTACTCCGATAACACCCACATCCATGAGCCCACCACTGTTAGCCACTCAAAATCACATGGATCCTCTACAAGAACTTTTTTGTGCAAAGAAAGCAAAAATAACAATTTTGCATGTTCCCGAGAGTACCACGATGTATGCGTGTGATGCTTCTGGGCCAGAAAGCTCTCGGATTTCATAAAAAAAATCTTAATTTGTGTTCTAAAGATCTTACGGGTTTGGAACAACATGAGAGTGAGTAATTAATGACAGAATTTTAATTTTTGGGTGAACTATCCCTTTAATTCTTAAAGGTACAGTAGACAAATAATCAGATACTATGTACTTCAAAGGTACAAAATTATTAACAAGAATGACTGAACTAAACTAAACTAAACTTTGTGAGTTATGGCCTCTTTAAAAGTAAAGTCCACCCAAAAACGAAAGTGCTGTCACATATTTATTAACCTTCATGTCGCTCCTAACCCGTATGAGTTTGTTTGTTCTGTGGAACACAAAAGGAGAAATTCTTTGGTCATTTTTTCTGTTTTTATAATAAGTTAGGACTGAAGCTTTTAGTGGATGCAAAAACATCATAAAAGCTATCCATATGACTTATGTAGTATATTTTTAAAGTGTTCAAACAGGTTTAAAACACTAAGAGAGTGAGTAAATAAAATGTTCACTTTTGTGTGAGCTATGCTTATCAAGCTTTCCAGCATTTGAGTGTAACAGTGGTTGGCACAGATGTTTTTCTACAGTTGATGTCAAAAGTTTACATACACCTTGCAGAATCTGCAAAATGTTAATTATTTTACCGAAATAAGAGGGATCATACAAAATGCATGTTATTTATTACTTAGTACTGACCTGAATAAGATATTTAACATGTTTACATATGGTCCACGAGAGAAAATAACAGTTCTATTTATAAAAACGACCCTGCTCAAAAGTTTACATACACTTGATTCTTAATATTATGCTGGTGCTGTTACCTGAATGATCCACAGCTGTGTGTGTTTTTTTTTTTTTTTTTTAGTGATAGTTGTTCATGAGTCCCTTGTTTGTCCTAAACAGTTAAACTGCCTGCTGTTCTTCAGAAAAATCCTTCAGTTCCCAAAAATTCTTTAGTTTTTCAGCATTTTTGTGTATTTTGTACCCTTTCCAACAATGATTGTATGATTTTGAGATCCATCTTTTCACACTGAGGGACTCATATGCAATTATTACAGAAGGTTCAAATGCTCACTGATGCTTGAAGGAAACATGCAGCATTAAGAGCCGGGGGTGAATTTTTTGAATCTGAATATCAGGACAAATTTACCTTATTTTGTCTTCTGGGAAACATGTAAGTATATTCTGTTGTTTCTGAAGGGCAGTACTAAATGGAAAAAAATAAAATATTTAGCCATTCTGTTCAAAAGTTTACAACCCCCAAAAGATTTTTCTGAAGAACAGCAGGCAGTTTTAGTGTTCAGGGCAAGCAAGGAAATCATTCCGGTTACAACACAGTATTCAAGAATCAAGTGTATGTAAACTTTTGAAGGGGGTCATTTTTATAAATTCAACTATTATTTTCTCTTGTGCACTATATGGAAACATCTTTTATGTAAAATATCTTATTCAGGTCAGTACTAAACAAAAAATAACACACATTTTGAATGATCCCTCTTATTTTGAAAAAACAACATGATTCTGCAATGTGTATATAAACGTTTGACCTTAACTGTATATGCAGTTTCAGTATGTCATGCTCTGTAACTCATGCATTTCACTTACGTCCAACACCAAATGCTGTTCCATTGTTAAGAGGGACAGAGGGACTACAGGGACTCGGATGCCCTAATAATGCGCTAATAGCATGTACTAACCATAAAAACCACTAAAGTCAAACAAAAATAACAATAACATCCTGAGCCATGTCACTATACCTCACAAAGCGACGACATGGAGTGTAGACATAACTCCTTAGAGACACATTCAGGGTCGCACAACACAAAAATGACAGACATGTTAAAGACAAACAAGCACGTTATATGAAAAAGAGGTCAAGAGAGAAGGAAAAACAACTAGAGAGAAAGGAAAACGCAAGACAGACAAACAACATAAACCCATAGATCTGAATATACTTCCAATGCACCAAATGATTATGCTGTTTCTTGATGAAAAATCTGCCATTCTATCCTGCGCATGCACACACACACACACAAAGCCCGTTGATCCAAATAGTCAGCGAAGCTTGCAGACACCACACCCAGACTGCTCTGTTTAGCTCGGCCTCATTCATATTGGAAAAGTTATCTGCTATCAAAAGGATAAAATCAAAGTGCTGGAGGTCTCTCAGAGTCTTCACATATATAATACATCTATCTAAGGATAAAGGAAGACCAAGCTGCAAGTACCAAGTACGTACAGTGCAAAATAATGAATCTAATCTAATGATTTAGCAAAATTTATGCACTTACTAATTAAGTATAAGCATATCTAATGCATATCTATCTATCTATCTATCTATCTATCTATCTATCTAAACTGCAACAATCTACCAACTGCTAATCATACTAACACAACAGACAATGCTGATGAATCATATTCTGTATGAAAGCATTTGTTTAATGCTAAAAATTGATGCTATAATCACCCCCAAAATCAATGACATGAGCTACAACCAAAAAGACAGAGAAGGAAAAGCAACGAGAGGATTAAACCTTTAAGGAGATTGGAATAGGTATAGATATAGGTATAGGAGTAGGAAGAGGAGAGGAGAGGAAAGGAGAGGAGAGGAGGAGTATTGTAAGTGAGAGCAGAACTCACAGTGAGTGAACGCTGCAGACTGAAGACCTGCGAGAGATTTCATCTCGATTTTGCTTTACAAAACTGCACATGCGAAACAAAAAACAAAATAAAAGAATGAGACACAAACGCAAATGAAAAAAGTGCCGAAGGAGCAGATGGCAGTCAGGGTGATGTCACTCTGTCTGTCCACCTGTCCCCTGTGTGTTTCAAATACAAGACACAAACATTGGTAACACTTCAGTAAAGGACACTCTACAGACTGTGCACATTGACTTTGAAAATGCATAGAACAGACATTAAATTATTTAAAAAATTAATCCTAGAATATTCTGGCCCTCCACTTCAGTGTCACCAAAATATAAAGCTAACAATACATGTGTTTAAAACAACTTAGAAAAAAAAGAAAGATCAACAATAAACAAGCTGCATTACAGTGTACAGTTTGCAGTTTTGTAAATAATACACAGTGAATTGATGTGATTAAATGAAAAGTGAGTTATAATAGGTTTTGTTAAGAAATACTGAAGTGACATTTGTAAAATGCTAACATCATGTGCTCTGTGAACAGACAAGAAGAAATGGTTACACATACGAAAACAAATCACACATGTAAATGAAAGTACAACCAGAAAAAAAGACAAGCATTCAGACATTCTGGCATTCTGGTCTCTAAAAACTTACTGCAGATTGGCATTACTCAGGGTTTCTTCAAGTAAAGGCACTTTTGTATAGGTTTATTTGTGTTATTGTGGGGTTTTTTTATTTTTATTTTTGGTTGGAAACCTTTGAAAAGGCATATACCAAATTCTATAATAATTATACATTTTTTTAGAATCACCATAAAACTTACAAAAATGAACTTGTATACAAATGATGTGGAGCCTTTTTCATCCCGACCAATAATTTTTCCATTAACACAGTTATCAAATGTTAATGCACTCTCAAATGTCAGCAAATAGCATGAAATAAAGTGTGAAGAAAATAAAGAGGTCAAGTTCAACGTCAAGCAGAAAATATTATGAAAATGTTAATTATGTGTATTCAGTCACGATAAGATAATATCCTGAAATGTCCAAAAGTCCACGATACAATATTTATTACGATATTCAAAGACAAATGAAGACTTGAATGAAAATGCACTGTTGCACTGCAAAATAAATGAAAATGAATATTTCATTTATATATTATTTTTGCTTTACATTACAGCAGGGAAATTACAATACTTCTTTCCAAATTTCTACACTTGAAAGAGATAGAAAGAAGTTGACCATTTTTTTCTAAAAATGTTTAAATGTAATTTCCATTACTGTTATTTCCTGTAATGCATGTATATAGACTGCTACATGTGGTTCATTGACAAATTACTGTAAATAAAATAATCAGAGTGTTAATGGGCCAAGAGTGCCCATACTTGAAGAAACACCCTAATTCCACACTATAAAGTATTTTAGGTTTATTTACCCTGCAGAAGCTTTCAGTTAAAATTGCATATGCAGTATGAAAAGCGACACCATAACAACTCTGCAGATGACAAATTTAAACTATAATAACATTTCTTTGATGTAACATAACACTCTAAAGCAACACACTCATGAAGAACAGACTACACAGAGCAGGTTTAAGGGAAGGCCAGGGTTACACTGACATTGACTGGACAAACAATCAAGCAATCACAAAAAACTTCACAGAGAAGTGACAAACAACAGCTACAGTACACATTAAAGGAAAAGTTCCACAGCACAAGGCTGGATAAGAAAACATACAGGAAACAAGAAAAAACAGCAGACACTTACGCTGCTATTGAGATGTTGGCAGCAGACATGGGGCTGACCTCCTTCACCTCCATGGCTTTCTGAAGAGCCATGCTCTTTTTCGCTGCCTCCTCTTGTTCCTCTTCATCCTAAAAAAATTAAAGATCAGGATAAAAGAAACGTACAGTTGGTCAAAAGTTTACACACACCTTGTGGAATCTGCAAAATGTTAATTATTTTACCAAAATAAGAGGGATCATACAAAATGCATGTTGTTTTTTTATTTAGTACTGACCTGAATAACATATTTCACATAAGATGTTTACACATAGTCCACAAGAGAAAATAATAGTTGAATTTATAAAAATGACCCTGTTCAAAAGTTTTCATACACTTGATTCTTAATACCATGTTGTTACCTGATTGATCCACAGCTGTGTTTCTATGTTTAGTGATAGTTGTTGATTGAGTCCCTGTTTGTCCTGAACAGTTAAATTGCCCGCTGTTCTTCAGAAAAACCCTTCAGGTCCCACAAATTCTTTGTTATTTTTAGCATTTTGTGTATTTAAACCCTTTACAGCAATGACTGTATGATTTTGAGATCCATCATATCACACTAAGGACAACTGAGGGACTCAAATGCAACTATTACAGAAGGCTCAAACGCTCAGTGATGCTTCAGAAGGACACAATGCATTGAGAGCACATTGTATTTTATATGATCCCTCTTACTTTGGTAAAATAATGAACATTCTGCAAGGTGTATGTAAACTTTTGACCTTAACTGTATATCCTCAAGGTGTTTTGTGTCAATAAAAGTGCTATAACAAAACAACAAAACAAAATAATCATAAACCAGGCAACAAGGAGCTTTATAAAGGTCAGATTACCTTTGTGAGCTCCTGTGCGTTGGCAAGGTTATCCACAGCGATGGCCAAGAATACATTCAGAAGTGTGTCTAGTTATTATCAAGTTAAATAATTGTTTGTATTTCATATTGCATTTAATATATATGTATATATTCATACATGTTTACATGTTATCAATAATTCAATCAATAAATCTACTTTCTACCATTAAAATGCCTAAACATTTTTCTTCCTTGAATAAATAAATGTAAAATATACAGTATTTTTTGAAGCATCTTCTTTACCACTTAGAACATTCACTATTTGATATTCCATATGAAGAGTTTATTTGCAAAAACAGATTTTTAACAATTTTCAAAAATCATGTTTTTTATAATGTTATGTTTTATTGTGTTTTATTGATTTAGTTAGCTGTATTATTTTAGTTATTTTTAGGAATCCGCAATCCACCAAGTCGGTTGCATCAGCCATCAAAATAAAATAAAATAAAATAAAATAAAATAAAATAAAATAAAATAAAAATTCAATTAATTTAAGATTAATAGGAATGCACAATGAAAAAACAAAAATTGAAAACTGTTAAAAACAGACTTTTTGCAAATGAACTCTTCATATGTTGATCTTTTTAGGATGTATTATAAATCGTCCTATCCCTGATGCCCCAACAATCTGAACAAATGTAGGACAGGATACAGTTTCCAAACAGCGTAAGGACAATGAAGTAGACCGAGGAGAACATTCCACCCCGGACGCCACCCTGGGACTCTATCCCATGATACATCACTGCATTCCAGTCCTCTCCTGTCAAAATCTGCAAGAGGCATAAACAGGTCAACACACCAAACAGTCTTACAGTTTAAAACATGAAAAAAAGCGCATTAAACATTCATAAGGCCAAATTAAAATAAAGTATACCTGGAAGACTGTCATTATGGCTGCAGGGAAGCTGTCAAAGTTTGTAGTGGGAGTTTCATCTTCAAAATTAAACCTGGTTAGAAGAGAGAGAGAGCTTCAGCGCACTTGGTATAAAAAGCTTCAGAGGTACACTGAAGGTTTTGATGTCAGTTCTGGTTTGCTTTAATTGCAGGGCTGTCAAAACAAAGATGCTGAGTTACTAAGATCAAAATTCTGTTTTATCATCATTTGTACCCTTGAGCACGACATGTATCTTCAGTAATTTGTGGGCTTGAATGTTAAAAACAATTAGAGTAAGTGTAACATTCATACTTAAAATGTTTCTTGGACTGTTTTTATTTCTTAATCACCTTCTGGATGAAAACGCAAAAATCTGTCTTTCGTATCAACCACCTAAAAACTCTAATAATGTAGGTGTCATAGAAAAATGGATGCTCTCTCACCCACAACTCTATTGAAATAAAAAAAATCAGCTACGCACCACTATTTCTGAGTTACTGACAAACTGTCAATCGAGCCAGACTCAGATTCATGACCTCTTGCACGTGAGGCATGAAATATTTGTCCTTGCCTTAGATTAAATGAACTTGAGGATCATTTTTCTTCTTTTTTGATTCATCCCTATCATTTTCTTCCTCTCTCTACCACTTTATTTTTAGATTTTAGAGTTTTCTTTCAGTCCTGCCATCTTTAACTCTCTCCAAATTGCCTTTCAGAGTCTGGCCTTCAAGGGAAACAGAAGAGCACAACGGTGACTCATCCATTCATAGAGGAGATTCAGAGCACGCTTGCTTTCACAACAGTGAATTGTGGTGGAAAGGATGAATCATTTAGTCCTGGCTTGTCGTGGGACGTGTGCATTAGCTTTACATCGTAAACATAAAGAGGTTTCTGACCGAAGCTGCAGTATAGATGCATTATTGCACAAAACAACATGCTGTTCACTCATACGGTAAAAGAAGCTTAGAATTACAATGAACGATTACAATGAACTGTATACGCAAGAACTGACAAAGAATAAAGGACTGGTTTTTGTAATGTTCGCTGAGGATGGATCCAACAGATTTTTGCAAATGTATTCCATACGTACACATACTAACACTGCAGAGAACAAACCTAAGAAAGCTTGTGTCTCAGGGCCCTCAGGGGCCTCAAAACTAAAGACAAAGAAGCTCATTTGATAGGATGTTCTACTGGAGCAAAATATCTCAAATATTTTATCTTAGTCTAAATTACACAAGCAACTGAAAACTAAAGGAATCTGCAATCCACCAAGTAAAATAAAAATAAAATAAGTAAAATAAAATAAAATAATAAAGTAAAATAAAAAATACAGGGGTTAAGGTTTGGCTGGTTAGCACAAATAAAATAAAATAAAATAAAAATAAGTAAACTCAAATGAAATACAATAAAATAAAAAAAATCATAAATAAAATTGAAAATAAAATAAAATAAGTAAAATAAAATAAAAAATAAAGTAAAATAAAAAATACAGGGGTTAAGGTTTGGCTGGTTATAAATTATATAAATAAAATGAAAAATAATAAAATAAAATAAAATAAAATAAAATAAAATAAAATAAAATAAAATAAAATAAAATAAAATAAAAAAATAAAGTAAAATAAAAAATACAGGGGTTAAGGTTTGGCTTGTTAGCACAAATAAAATAAAATAAAATTAAAAATAAAATAAATAAAATTTAAAATACAATAAAATAAACTTAAAAATAAAGTAAAATAAAATAAAATAAAAAACAAAGATAAATTAAATTAAATTAAAAATACAGGGGTTAAGGTTTGGCTGGTTAGCAAAAAATAAATAAAATAAAATAAAATAAAATAAAATAAAAATACAATAAAAATAAATTAAATAAAAAATAAAATGCAGTTAAAATTCAATTCAATTCAATTTTTTAAAAAATACCTACGTATGCTAACACTTCAGAAAACAAACCTGAGAAAGCTTGTATCTCTGGGCCCTCAGGGGCCTCAAAACTAAAGACAAATATATATATATACATATATATATAAAACCCTACACATGCAAACACTTAGGAAAACAAACCTGAGAAATCTTGTGTCTCCGGGCCCTCAGGGGCCTCAATACTAAAGACAAAAACCCGGATGAAAACACTGACAGTGGATGATTTGAAAGGATGTTCTGCTAGGGGAAAAGATCTGAAATATTTCATCGCAGTCTAATTTACATAAGCAGCTGAAAACTAAAGGAGTCCTTCTGCACCAAGCCGGCTATATCAACCGCAGACATTTCTCTAAAACACAAGAAATTAAACAACCTCTTCACTTGGAGTGTGTTAACAGGCACAGACAGGGTCAGGAAACTCAATGAGCAAAGACTAAATTAGAAAGTCTCTTCAAACCACTTGAATGTTTATGCTCGTACTCTGCAATCCTCTCCAAAACTCCAGCGCATTCATTGGTAATCTGCATGACAGCAATTTTAAAAAACTCTTGGGGCATTTGACAAAACCTTAAAGCAACAGTCAACAGCCAGGTGAGTTAATACCATCAGACCCTGCAGGGTTTAAACGCTGATTACGTCACAGCCAATGAGAGATGTGAACGTATACTGATGTCACAACATGCACAAGATGACCACCTATCAAAACACATCAACACAAATGAAGATCATAAATGCTGTATGTGTCAAATTAAAAATAGCTCTACTAGTGAGCTTTATTTGGAAGGGCAGAGTGACTGGGCACGATTTCCCATCTGACTCTTGAATATGCATTTCCTCCTTTAGACACAGAGTCTGGCTGTGATGACTAACGGGCATTCGCACAGAAAGCATTCTGGTGTTAAAAACAGCTGGATGGAGCGCAATTGGAATTGCGAAGAACCCGCGTTTAAGACAGTGAACACCCATACACAAGGGGTTAAGGTCTGGAATAAAATAAAATAAAATAAAATAAAAAATAAATACAATTAAATTGAATTAAATTAAGATAAAACATACAATAAAAATGACATTAAATTACAAATAAAATAAAATAAAAATCAAGCAAAATAAAATAAAAATACCAGGGTTAAAGTTTAAAATAAAATAAAAAATACAATATAATACAATTAAATTAAATGAAATATAAATTGAATTTAATTTAATAGAATGCAATTAAAATTCTATTCAATTCAATAAAAAATATAAAATTAAATAAAAATTCAATTCAATTCAATTAAAAAATACAATAAAAATAAAAATGTAATTAAAAATAAAAATAAAATACAATAAAAATTACATTAAATCATATTAAATTAAAAATACAATAAAACAAAATAAAAATAATGTAAAAATATACAATAAAAATAAAGTAAAATAAAAAATAGAAAAAATGCAATAAAATAAAACTGAATAAAAATAAAACGTAATTAAATTTAATTCAATAAAAATAAATTAATTTAAAAATAAATTAAAAATAAAATACAATAAAATGAAATTAAATTACATTAAATAAAAAATAAAATAAATAAAACATAAAAAATAAAATAAAAACTTAAATTTAATTTAATTAAACACTATAAAATAAAATACAATGAAATTAAAATAAAGTAAAATAAATACAAAACAAAATAATAAAATAAATAAAAATGTCTGAAGTAAAAGTATAAAATAAAATATAAAATAAAATAATAATGTCTTCGATACAGTTTAGAACTGACTTCCAGCTACACTGCACTGGTTACGTGCAGCCCAATGTCACTAAAGAGGGAGAGAATGAGGAAGGGTGATGACTACAGCTTTCATTCATCACGCTTGTTGTCAGTGGGGTGCCCTTCGTTAAAGCAAGCAGACACACTGCATAATCAGCTCAGTAATTCTCTGAGCGTAAAGATCTAAATCCCCGTTGGCATGCCGTATCACTCTAGCTGCTCACAAGAGCTGGCACGATGGCAGAAGAATTACAAAAAAGAAGTGAGCAGATGATGGATGGATGTACTGAAATTCTGACAGAGAATGCATTTGTAAGATTTAATTGATATGAGATGGCAACAAAAGCAGATTAAAATGATTAAATAATACAAAATAAATATATAAGTACTGTAATGAACTTTAATGTCACGATTTAATGAAAAAAAGTACCTGGATGACTTACTACTTCCTGTTAGATTGTGAAATGTGCATAGACACTTTACTATCCCATGAGGCCATGGGAGAGGATTTGTGAATAGCAGTGAAGCGAAACAACTGACGCTGGTAGGTCACATGACAATGACGAATGTACGTCTAGATTACATTCATACTACATACATCCATACTATTATAAAAAGTCATTTTTTAATGGCCGAGAAGTAATTATTCAAAATAATTTTTGGATATTTTAACGCAGCCAGTGTCCAGGAAGGCTCAAAAAAGTACAAAACCCTTCAGAGCTTCTTTGCTCAACAACGAGTCAAACTTAAGACTATTACAACATGTCACCAAAACTGCTCTTGACAGTAGGACACATTTTACACCCCCATTACATAACTGCACAATTAAGCACATGTTGTGACCAGTTTTGTTCATGGATAAGGCAGCAGTACCCCAGCAGATGGAGCCTAGGGCTGATCTCGGTCCAACAGAAGACACATCAAACACGCTGTCAGGCTTTAGATCAGCTCCAGAAAACTGATCTGAAGCAGATGCCACAGGGGTGTTATGGAAACTTCTATCAGAGCTTCATGTGGGCCTGCTGTGGTCATAAGGCATAAGGATGCATGCAGATCTACAATTCCCGCATTTTTACAGAATCTGCTCCACTCTGGCACTGTTACTTTTAAGTGATTGTAGTTACGTGAAGTGTGAGCATTTTGAATAGTTATGCCTATTAAATTTCAAGAAGAGTAGCAAACCCAAGATGTCTGTATCTTTTAATTTGCACATTGTTTGGTGGGGAATATTTGGCTAGAACAATAAAGGAACATTTTAGAAATCACTCACTGGCCCCCGAAGAGTTGCATGCCTAGCAGCGCAAACACCACAATGAAGAGGAAGAGGAGGAAGAGCAAGCTAATGATGGACTTCATGGAATTTAACAGTGAAACCACAAGATTCCGCAAAGAGTTCCAATACCTACAGAAAAAGAGAATTAATACATATAGAATTAACTTTTATAAAAATTATATATTTTTTTATTTATTTTTAAATATTTTAAACATATACATTCGGCTATATATAGATATGTGTAATTATATTTACAAATAAAATAAATATAATAATAAAAAAGAAAATTAAAATCAATAATATTGAAATAGTACTCAATAGTTTTTAAATATTTGTGACGGACAATATATAAAGATTTATTACAGATGCAGTTGAGGTCTAAAGTTTAAATCCCCCTTTCAGAATTTGTAAAATGTTAATTATTTTACCAAAATAAGAGGGATCAGGAAAAAGGAAGGAAAAACCATGCATTAAGAGCAGGGGGGGTGAAAACTTTTGAATTTGATAATCAGGGTAAATTTAATTTATTTTGTCTTCTGGGAAACATCTTCTGTAGTCTCTGAAGGGCAGTACTAAATGAAAAAATACTATATTTAGGCAAAATTAGAAAAATGTACTTATCTCCATTCTGTTCAAAAGTTTTCACCCCCACTCCTAATGCATCGTTTTTCCTTCTCAAGCATCAGTAAGCATTAGAACCTTCTGTAATAATTGGATATGAGTCCCGCAGTGTGAAAAGATGGATCTCAAAATCATACAGTCATTTTTGGAAAGGGTTCAAATACACAAAAATGCTGGAAAACCAAAAAAAATTGTGCTACCTCAAGGATTTTTCTGAAGAACAGCAGGCAAACAAGGGACTCACGAAAACAACTATCACTAAACAAAAAAAACACATCTGTGGATCATCCAGGTAACAACATAGTATTAAGAATCAAGGGGATGTCAACTTTTGAACCGGGTCATTTTTTATAAATTCAACTGTTATTTTCTCTTAAGGACTATATGTAAACATATTTTATGTGAAATATCTTATTCAGGTCAGTAATAAATAAACAATAACATGCATTTTGTATGATGCCTCTTATTTTGGTAAAATAATTAACATTTTGCAGGGATGTAAACTTTTGACCTCAACTGTATTGTAAAACACTAGTTTCAGGGAGTACTTTATGTAAAAAATAGGTCAGTTAGGTCAAATTAGGTTTGGGTTTGAAGTATCAGGAATACCTAATCTAAAGTACTGTTTTGGCCATCTACTTACTTGGTCACTTTAAAAATACGGAGCAGGCGCAGGGCTCTCAAAACACTGATCCCAAAAGATGCACCAGGTTGGATCGCTGCCCACACCACCTCAAATATACTTCCCACAATCACCTGGAAAATCAAGAATCATCAAGATTCCTTTTGTGTAGACTCTCATTTAAAGGAGCAGATGGTCTATTTAGTAAAATATTAACCAGGTAAAAATATTAAAATCTTAAAAAGTGACTAGAAAACATATATATCTAAAAAATGACACTTGCAGTGAATGTGAGGAAGCTGGCTAAGCCACAACTCATGAACGGCCCTGTGGCGATTCAACGTACACATAAGTATCACAGTGGCTGATAATGACTGACTGGATAATGCAGCTGCACAGGCCCGTCTGAATCATGTATGCTGTGACTCACCCCGAAGTCAAAACAATTGAACGAGGAGTGAAAGTAGTTTCTGGGCCCCAGGCCGTACATCTTCAGAGTCATCTCTGTCAGAAACAGACCCAGGAATACAAACTCTGCCAGGTCTAACAGCCCGATGAAATGAAAGGGGAGATTAGATTATCTGTCAACACCCAAGATTTTTCTTGAGAGTTTGTAAAACTAGTCTAAGGACATGCTCTTAGGAAACTAAATAGTCAAAAAAACAAATCTAAAATTATGAATAAGCGTTGTATTTGCTAAGCTTACACAGGGCCTTGGTGAGCCACTCAGGCTGGTCGTAATGGACGATGGCCACACACATTGTGTTCAATCCCACCAAACAAAGAACAATCCAGTAGAAACTTTGTGCCTTCACCATCCGCCGAATGAAAAAGCGTATCCTCTTTTCCTTTCGACGGAAATATGAGGAGCTATCGTTCTTACTGCTCTTTAGGCTAGCTCGGGCAAAAGGTGATCCAGGTGGTGCTAGAGAAAAAAGATTAATTTAAAAACACATTAAAGGAAGATACTTCAACCCTGATCAATCTGAGAAGCCCTATAGAGGTTTCAGTTTACTATTTACAGAGGAAAGTGATTTTTTCTCTTCTTGCTGACTATTAAAATAAATATAAATTCTAAACTTAATATATAAACTATAAAATAATTTAAACTAATTCTATTCTATTTGAAAATGCTTTGTTGGAGAAAATGATTATGCTATGTAAAAAAAGAGCATTAAACTTAGACAGAAAGGGCTAAAGTTTCATGCATCACAGTCAAGTGACCAAGAGTTTCTGAAGGTCAAAGGTCAAGGCTTACCGACAGAGGAGATGTCTGTGAAATGCTCCTCTCCCTCTTCAGCACTGATAAGGTCATTTCTACCCTTTCTGCTCTTTGTTCTTTTCAGGACTGAACACAAAAATTCACAAGCACACAAACATATACAAAAATTATGACAGAGTTTAGAGAAATGTTAAATTCATCATGACATGACATCAAACCAGAACTAATTCTTCAAGGCTGTGACAACTTTGATCTAATGAGAATCAACTGGATGTCAATTACACTCTATAATACACCTATTTGAAGAACAGATCTATTTATTGTTTACTTTTCTAACAAAACTTGAACTATCGTCATTTAAATTGATTCATTTTATACAAATGTACTTTTTAAAAAAATAAATCAGTATTTTGACATGCCTTTGCACAATGTGTGATCACTTTACTTATCTAGCAACTGTGCCCAGGTGAAAAGATGAAATTCTAAACACCTCCCCAAAAGCCATTTTGCCCTATAATGGACCAAAATTCATAGTTGCATACAGTATGAGGGCTCATGAAATATGAGGTTGCACCTTCTACTGGCCTGGTTTATCATAGGATACTATGGTAAACCAGCCCTGTGGACCCTTGCCCTCTTTTCACCTGGGTTGTTCTGTTTCCTCCTGTACCACGCACCATCCAGAGGGGATTTCTCCTCAGCATTCTGATCCTCTTCTGCCAGCAACACCTCCTCTGTAATGAACAAATAAGTAAGAGTATCAGTAAAACCATTATTTGGAACACGATCTGTAAAGAATTAAGGCCTATTCACACTAGTACTGCACAGACAAATAATAAAAAATATCTAAAATATTTAAGACCCTACATGAAGTAGTTTATAGAGATGCATCATTTTAATCTCTGTTTTGACAGTTTAAAATAGATAACTATTAAACATTTATGAAAATGAACTGACTTAATGAAAAGTCTCTAATATACTTTGATTAAAAATTCTCAATGGTTTTGTAAAACAACACCCTTTTTACCTTGTCAAAATGAGCTCTGCAAAAATCATCTCATTCTAAGGGGTTGTTCCTTTAAATGTTAATGAGCTCTGCTCGCCCCGCTCCTCTCTTCTCTCTGTGGAATGACAATCACTAAACTTCCTAACTACCACATTATAAGGAAAGGCGATAGTAAAGATTCATAAAAAAACGCTTATACACACTTCTACTGTAAGTGAAGCTGGATCACGAATGATTTGCGCGAACATAGACGGATATATGGAGATCGGGAGGCGCATTCCTTTCACAAACAAATGTAATCCACTGCATCTTCAGCTGCTCAGATGTCGGGAGTAAATGACGACCACTATGTTCATTATTACATCCAGAAACACAACACCTCAATCGCTCAATCTGAGATTTTCTTGTCTAGCTTACATCCCTGCTTTGGCATTGAAACAAGGAAAGTTACTGGACTGTGACAGCTGGTCTAAGGTAAGAGCTCATGTCAATCAACTATCGTGGGAGCGGCCTCTGTCGGTGTGACGCCACACCAACAGGCATCTGAGAACGGCTTGATTTGAAAAAGGGGATATTATTTTTACAGATTAATTAAAAACCACTGCATGGATTTTTATCATTATAGGGTAGATGTGTAGATACACTGACAAGACACATTAATGTTCAAACAACATGAAAAAGTGAAGTTTGCATCCGATGACCCCTTTAAGAGAATCCAGTGAAACAACAGAGAAACAACAAGAGAGAGATCACATTTATACTAACCTGCCTTGCAGATCCACTCCAGGTAGCCGGTGAGTTCTCTCTCAATCTGTTGCTGTCTGCGGAGCTTCAGGAACTCCTGCCTCTTCTCCACTCGTTCTCTTTCTTTCGCAAACTCCCTGAAACCAAACACACATATACACAGAAAATAATATAATTCTGCTTTATATACTGTAAATTGTTAATTTTTGGATGACTTCAATTCTTTTCTAAGTGTATTATACTGGAAACCCCATTTTTTCATCTTATTTGAGGTGGCAGATTTTGAACAAACTCAACAATCTTCACTCTGAACTGTTCAGACAATGTCCCAATTTCCTTTTTTTTCATTGCTGGAGATCCCCTTGTCTGCATATTTTCATTAACTAATAATAACTAATGTTTAACTAATATGACACACTTATATTGGGTCTATAAAGCCTAGAAAAAGTTATCCATTAGCATTCCTATTCATGTTAACGGCAATCGCTTGTCTGGCACGGGACCTCTCAGAAGTACACAATCTAAAATCTGTCATCTTTGCATATGGAATATTTTATAGAATGTGTAGAATATTTACAGAACATTTTGAGTAAAAAAACATGAGTTGTAAATGTCATGTGATGTGTACTCTCAAGCTACAGGAAAATTATGTCATGACAACACTGACAGACTGATGGCACCGTAAGTCCAAACACACAGTTCTACAGCCTACACTATCCTGAGCTGTGATGTCCAAGGCAGCAGAGCCCTTAAAAAAGGGTTCTGAGGTGCAGTAGGTGCATGCAGGAAGTGGCCTGCATGTCAAATGACTGAACAATCTGAATGAGTAGTTCAAAACTGTTGAATCAGCTGCTTTAGCTAGATATGGTTAGGAGTTAATTTACACAACCTCAGACAGAAGATATGTAAAAAGACAGAAATGGACAGCGTTCTGTGTTGCTTTCATTAATATCAAAAGAAGAATTTAAGTGTCTAAGACCCATTTACGTACATTCAAGCAGTATGTTTAAGATGGTACATTTACTGTTTATTTGAAGATTTTTTTACTTACTTAATCAAGACTAAAATGTACTGTAAATAATTGCTCTGTTAATTTTCTTAGCACTGAAGCAAAAATGTTTGAAGAACTGGCAACCTGCAGGCTGTTGACAAAGAAATTTGAGGAAGTAAAAACAGCCTTTCACTTTCGTTTTGTATGTGCCACACAACACCTGGACAAGGTAAGACGTTTTTGTGTTTGACTTAAAAAAAAAAAAAGCTTATTTAAAAAGTCTCTGAGCACTTGTAAACTACGTAATCATTTTAGTAGGCAATTTACAGGTAAATAATAAATCCTTTGGAGGATCCATGTCAAATATCTACACACCTTACGCTGACATAAGTTGGTGAGAAAAAAATCACATTTACAATTCACGTTTTAGTTGATTACTTGCACAAAAAGATCATGCCAATCATTATTAAATAATAATTAATGGCATTTTATAATAAATAGGAAATAAAAGATGTCAGAAGAAAGGACACAGGAAAGTCTCCCAACATCCAGTTTTAGTAAGTTTTAAATATTTTTCTCCTTATATGTGCTGTATGTCATGACTACAATAACTTTTACAAAGCAACTGTGCAACATTTTGACAGTGATCTAATTAAAATACATAATCATTTTTACTACTTTAAGGCCAAAGTCTCTCTGAGATAAGAATCATACTGATCGGGGGTCGAGACCTTGACAGACTACAGGCAAGTGGAAAAAGTTCAGTGGGAAACATCATTCTGGGCAGAAAGGCTTTTGATGTTGGAAAAAGAACTGCACGGTCAGTTAAAGCAGATGGTGAAGTACATGGAAGACATGTGACAGTGGTTGACACCCCAGGCTGGTGGTGGCATTACCCTGTGGAAGACACACCAAAGTTTGACAGACTAGAAATCATGAGAAGCCCATCATTGTGTCTCCCTGGACCTCATGCCTTCCTTTTGGTCATTCCTTCAGATAACATTTTTTTTTAAAGATTATGGAATAGCATTGGAAGAACACCTGGAGATTTTATCTAAGAACATCTGGAGACACATTATAGTGTTGTTCAGCTCCATTACTCCACATGAAGATAGATCTTTCAAAGACCATCTTTTAAAACGGCCAGACCTCCAAATGGTTCTAAGAAAGTTTCAGAATAGATTTCATGTTCTTAATGTAAGCAATAGGGATGACAACTCTCAAGTGATCACACTGATGGAAAAAATTGATGAAATGGTAGCACAAAACAATCACAGTTACTTTAAATTCAGCAAAAGTGTGGCTGTAGAAGATGCGAGAGAGAATGTAACAAAAGAAAGAGTCAAAAATAAGACTTTTGCTTTAAAGAGACAAAGAGCTGAACGTCAAGCACACATTAAAGGTAAGAAATTCCACACTATTGACCTAAAATACATTTTAGTGTAGGAGAATGCTATTTTTAGCTTGTTTGTTGTTAGGTAAACTAACTTAATATTTTACCCTTGTTCAACATTATTTAGTGGTCATTTTTTGCGGATATAAATGCCTGACAAGTAGCATTTTAGGATCCCAGTATCTGGTTCATCATAAGAAAAGCAACTATGATCATTTTTTTACATACTGGTTGCACTGCAAAAGTCAATGACCAATCCTTGTTTAATTGGTATCAGTTGTAGGTCTTACAGATTGAACTAACATGCTACAGATAATGACTGTGCTGAAATCTATCTGTTATATAAATGGCAACATAATATTGCCAGCAATACACATTTGACCTCTTCTTTCAGATGAGGAACAACATCTCACTGATATACAGATTGTTATGATTGGAGCATTATTCGGTACAAAGAGTTCTGCTGGCAACCTCATTCTAGGCAAAGATGATTTTCAAGTTAGTAAAGCTGGAAAAACAGCATGCTGTGAGGTTAGTCACACCAAAGTGCATGGGAGGAAGCTGACTGTGGTCGATACTCCAGGCTGGCACTACAACCATCCTCTGAGATCAACACCAGAGATTGACAAACTTGAGATTAGACGTAGTATGTATCTATGTTCACCTGGCCCACATGTTATTCTGTTAATTATTCCCATTGCCACAGCATTTAACAAATCTGTGAAAATAGCTGTGGAGGAACATATGGGTCTTTTAGGGCAAAAGGTCTGGAGCCATACCATTGTGCTGTTCACTTATGGAGATTGGCTTGGGGAGACAACCATTGAAGAACGCATTGAAGAAGAAGGAGAGCATCCTGAGTGGCTAATGGAAAAATGTGGGTACAGATACCATGTTTTTAACCGGAAACAACACATTGGCAGCACACAAGTCACAGAACTTCTTAAGAAGATAGAGGAAATGGTGATGGAAAACAGTGGCTTCCATTATGTGCCAGATGAGAAGAGCAATCCATCCACTGAGCTTGAGCTAAAGCTGAAGAAAGCCAAAATAAACATGATGAAACAGCAAAAACAAAAATATATACTTCAAGAGCTGCTTAAAGGTACATAGGTTTTATTTTCAATTTTACCAAAAAAAAGCTTGCCAAGTTAACAACCCAAGTCATTCTTTGTAGAAAATAATATATCATACTATTACCTTCCTAACAAAAGAAAGGAAAAACAATCTCTCAGAAGTAAGGATTATACTTCTTGGAGCTGAAGGAGTTGGGAAAAGTAGCTCAGGAAATGTAATTCTACAAGCAGATTTTTTTGAGAAAACGCTGGATAAGGTAGTTCAGTTTTGATATATTTTGTGCTAAATTATTGTTCAATTACTGGAAAGTAAATTATTGTTACATCATTACCATTCTGTCTAGGCATTTAAAGTCCAGAGAAGAACAAGACAATGTGTGATGAAACAGAGCAAAGTTGAAGGACGACAAGTCTCTGTGGTTGATACACCAGGGTGGTCAACATCAAACTTGGAAAACGCAAAAGAGATTTTACACAGCGTGAAAATTTGTTCACCAGGTCCACATGCATTACTGCTAGTGCTACCTCTCAATGAGTCTTTTACAAAAAAATCTGAACAAACAGTGATGGAACTCATGAGCCTTTTTGGGGAGCATGCCTGGAAACATACTATAATTATATTATTTGGAATATGGCTGAAGGACAGACCAGTTGAGCAGCACATTGCATTTGAAGGAGAAGCATTTTCTGTTTTACTAAGAAACCTGTATGGGCTGTCAATCAACAGGTTATATATGTGTGTTTTTCTGTACTTCTGTATGTGAATGAGAACTAATATTATCATTGAAAACATTCATAATTGTTCAAATAATGATGTAACTGTATAAACCTATGTAAAAATGTTGTTACCTATTTTATGTCCTTATTTTATGTTCTAAGTACTTTAAATCCACTTTACTCTAAAGAAACTATATATATAAAATTACTGTAGACTTTTGTCCAAAACCACAGAGTATGTGAAGTAACTTTAAACTGTGTGTCAGAAGGGATTATGCATGCATGAACAACATAAAATATAAATAGAAAAATTTGTTTTACTATAGTAATTCTCTACATAGGTTTACTTTCAGAAGTCACTTTTTCTAACTTTTATCAAAAAGCACACATCTTGTCGAAAAGTTTTGATTAAAATCACCATGAAATCAAAAAGGATAATTCTTGTTTTTCTGGAATTTTGCAATGTTTATTTTAAATGATTTGGCTGTGCACCTTTTATCAAAATAATCTTTCTAAACATACATGTTATTCCTCATTCGAGAAACTGTCTCACTTTATTTCACTGTCTTACTTCCTTTTAATGATTCAAAGTAGCTTTAAATACTTCACAGTATCTCTTTTCTCCATCAGCACTGTAAAATAACGTAACCAGTTAGATCATCATAGTGCACCAAATAATAAATACTAATAATTTTTTAGCTCAGCCATGTGTCTATTCTCACTGTGAACCAGGAAAGGAAGAAAATACAGAAAACCAGAGAGAGAGAGCAAGCATGATGTACAACTTACCCTGATAAGACACCCAGGACGAGGTTAAGCATGAAAAAGGACCCGATGATGATGAGAGGGATGAAGTACAACCAGTTCCAAGTGTTTCCCGAGGCATCATTGGCCTGTAAGAAAAAAAAAAAGTTAAAAAGTTACAGTAAAGCCCTTATGGCCAATTCACACTGTACCAACAAAACTTCGTTGGGTTTTGTCGAATCGGTGTGTTACCCTGTTACCCAGCTGGTGCTTGTTTTTGCTGACTGAACATATTAACTACGTTTGCTCAACAATGCGTGCTACATCTATGTGCAATAACTTGTTCATACTATCTAGGACTAAAACTATATAAAGCATTTTGTGACTAATTATATCATTCATTCTCATGGTTTGAAAACCAAATTCTATATAAGTCATTACAAATCCACTCCCACAAGCCACCACCAAGGAAATATGGCTGACACACTAAAAATCCTGGCAGAGCCCCAGGCTCACATCAGAACCAAAGCCTAATGCAGTAAGAAGTTTAAGAAAAAGGTTAAATCATTTAGAATTAGGAAGTGTTTTGCCCACTGTTCTCCAGGAGAGACTCAAGGCAGATGCTACAGGTCCAGCTGACAACAGGCTTCTCTCCTTAAGTAAACATCACTTTTACATTCATCTTATCTGGAAGGAAGTATCACGATTTTTAGAATATGATTTTTAGTTTTTTTTGTGGTTACAGTGAAATGGTTTCTCTCCTGTTTTCATTTTTTTAGTGTCTCATAGTTATTCTGCAGGCTGATGTTTTTGAGACCTATGTCAGAGTCATTTCACTCATAATTAAGCAACAGTGAGGTAAAAGCAGGAGGTATAAGTTCCTATGAGGGAGGATGGGAACCTGTGTGAAGTCCTCTCTTATGCTGACAAAGAAACTACTTAGGGAATTACATTTCTCTGGAATGCCAAAGCACTTCATCATTGCAGAGTGTTACAAGACAGAGCATAAGTTGCTCAGTATTAGGAAAATTATTTTGCATAAGAACAAACCAGAATATTTATTGTCTTATACTATGCAATCAAATTTTGAGGTACAGTATACAGTAGTACTTGTATTGCATTGCTTTATTTACTGACTATACTGTATATCAGGAAGGGAAGAGGAAATAAATCTAGTCTAGTTAGGTGCACTCCACTCGCACACATTAGTTTTATGTCTCAAACCTCAGTAACAGGTCTTTACCAGCAGCCCACATGGCAAAACAAAATCATCTGCCCTTGACAGACTTCTTGTCGGGTAAAAGAGAAGTTTCGCGAGAAATCAATGACGGCAAAACCTCAGGTTTATGAAACTGTTGTGAAAAAGACATCACTGGATTTTAAAGTTTTATGTAAACTCCAGACAACGCAATCTTGCAAATACAAGTTATTCATTTCCACTAGATAAAGCATATCTGAGAGGCCAATAACAACATATGCTCATAGTCCAGAGCTATTTAACAAACAGCAACAGGGAGGGACTTTATCACAATGCAAAAGCTGCTTGCCTTCCTTGTATTTTTCCTCACACATTCAAACTAAAAACAGATAAAATAAGACAAAGATTATGTATAATATATTAGAGGTGTGAGACTTGTGAAGCAACAACAGTACAAAACCGGAGCAAAAACAAAAAGCATATTAATCATATTCCCCTTAATGTGTTTCACTGTGACATTTCACTTTATCTTCTTTTATCTACTCCCACCTTTAGTAACACTTCCTTAAAACACACCGCACAAACAAATATCTACTCAATCTATAATCACTGATTATCATAATGCTTTAATCAGCATTATGCACAGTCAACTGAATAAAGTGTTAGATCAAGTAAGTAAAGTGTAATATTTATTCTATGAGTCCTTAGAGGAACACAAACTATATTATAAGCTAGTCTATTATGCTATCATGATGACCATATATCTTTTTCTTTCTCTTCCTCTCATTCCAAGATAGCGAAATAATAAACACTGTGGGTAATTTAATTGATTCCTTAAATAAATGATGTAGTGAACTTTACTGAAACTGTACAGCATCTGTCTAAAGTTGTGATGCATACACCTGAATCAGCTCTTTAAAATGCTGGAAGTATCTGGACTGCACTGTGGGTCTGGATATATGCCTAGACACAATGTTTTCTCCATAATTTCATGGTCATTGAATGATTATTGCTGCTGCACCTTTTTGGGCACACAAGCATGCCATTATGAGTTATAATGAAAGCTACTAGCTTATGATGCATCGTTATTTTTGAGCATTAACTCCTGGTTAAACTGGACTGCTGAGTGAAAAAGACTTGCACTTCCATCTGTGCGCATTCTTCACTGCCACTGTAATACGTTATATCCAAAAAGGGGAAGGAGAAAGAAGATAAAAGACCTGAGTCAATGTTGCATGCATCCAAATATGACTGTACGCCATCCTGCACCCAACAGGCTATTTTTAAAGATGTTTAATGAGCTCAGGGATGGGGCTGACAGCCCAGGACGACCGGTTGACAGGGTCAAGGTGCACAGAGGCCTGGTGACTCAGCCTGCAGTAACAAGACCAAAAACACTGATTACACTGAAACACACTCACACACACACTGGCCACTGGAAAAGCATGACATCTACTGACTGACTATACATTTTAGTGTAACACAACAATTAACAGATGGTCTCACAGGGCTACAGAACACATAATGTCTCATCTTGGGCAGCATGCTCTTATACGTCAATAAATGACACCTTATTATGGCCCCAGTGGGAGGTGATAGTTTTATAGACGAGTCAACATTACAAATGCTTGACCAGAAGGTAGATTTTACAATAATTAAAGATGATGTAGATAGAACAACATTAAGATAAGAATAATTTAAAATCACCACAAAGAGGTGCCTCATAATTATTTCAGAAATGAAATGAGACCTTTCACAAGGGTTGTTTTGTTGCAAAATGCAATTTTCAGGAGCAGTGATTGAAGGAAAACCAATTTAGTTTCTGGCGCTTAATGCTACGCTCCATTCAAAGTTGAATGTGGGTTTTTCCTACTTCTTCTGAATAAAAAGATGTTCCGTTGCTCAGTGCTTAAAGGACGCTGTGCATGTAAGGAAACTAAATGGCAATGCTACAGTTAGCCATCTTCTATTATGCTATGCAATGCAAGCATTCTTTCTGCAGGTGTACGATTATCAATAGAAAATTTCTTGTTTTCCACTCCTGTTTCTGCAGAGGTTTGCTATACTGAACTTATGTTATTAAACAAATCTAATCCAATCCAAATTTAACCATTGAATCTTAATTAATAATAACCAGACTTTCTGATTGTAACTGTATTTATCTTTCTTAAACACAACTGAAAATGTATTCTGCATTCTAATACAGCCAAAGTGACAAAAAAATAGACATACAGTTGAAGTCAAAAGTTTATATACACCTTGCAGAATCTGCATAATGTTAAGTATTTTAACAAAATAAATGGATCATACAAAATGCATGTTATTTTTTATTTTGTACTAAATAAGATATTTCACATAAAAGATGTTTACATATAGTCCACAGGAGAAAATAATAGTTGAATTTCATAAAAATGACCACATTCAAAAGTTTACATACACTTGATTCTTAATACTGTGTTGTTACCTGAATCCACAGCTTTTTTTTTTGTTTAGTAATAGTTGTTCATGAGTTCCTTGTTTGTTCTGAACAGTTAAACTGTCCACTGTTCTTCTGAAAAATCCTTGAGGTCCCACAAATTCTTTGGTTTTTTAGCATTTTTGTGTATTTAAATCCTTTCCAGCAATGACTGTATGATTTTGAGATCCATATTTTCACAATGAGGATAACTAAGAGTCTCTTATGCAACTAACGCTCACTGATGCTTCAGAACGAAAAACTATGCATTAAGAGTAGGGGGTGAAAACTTTTGGAATTTGAAGATCAGGGTAAATTTAACTTATTTTGTCTATCTTCTGTAGTTTCTGAAGGGCAGTACTAAATGAAAAAAATATAATATTTAGGCAAAATAATAAAAATGTACACATCCTCATTCCATTCAAAAGTTTACACCCCCTGCTCATAGTGCATAATGTTTCCTTCTGGGGCATCAGTGAGCGTTTGAACCTTCTGTAATAGTTGCATATGAGTCCCTCAGTTGTCCTCAGTGTTAACAGATGGATCTCAAAATCATACAGTCACTGTTTGAAAGGGATCAAATACACAAAAATGCTGAAAAACCTAAAGAATCTGTGGGTCCTGAAAGAGTTTTCTGACAGCAGGCAGTTTAACAGTTCAGGACAAGCAAGGGGCTCATGAAAAACTATCACTAAGCAAAAACAAAAAAGTCTAACAAAAAAAATCTAAAAAAAAACAAAACAACAACAATAAAAAAATACAAGTGCATGTAAACTTTTTAACAGGGTCGTTTTTATAAATTCAACTATTATTTTCTCTTGTGGACTATATGTAAATATCTTTTATGTGAAATATCATATGCAAGTCAGTACTAAATAAAAAATAACATGCATTTTGCATGATACTTCTTATTTTGGTAAAATTAACATTTTGCAGATTCTGCAAGGTGTACATAAAAGTTTGACTTCAACTGTGTAGACAAAAACCTGAACGTTTGTCAAAATACTCAAAATGTTAAAAAAAAAAAAAAACTGTAAAAAAAAAAAAAAATAAATGTTAAAATGAGAAAAAGTAAATGTAAAAAATACATATATTAAATAAAAAATAAATAATAATCTTTTTCTCAACAGCAACATCTCTCCAACAGGTAGTGTTGCTCCACCACAGGGGATCTGACCAGAATCCCCAAACAAGCATGACACAGCAGTGGTAATTAAGCAGAAAGCGATTAATCTTTAGCACAGCGAGAGCGTAATAAAACTAACAGGCATGAAATGAGGACTGCCATGTCATTAGCTGAGGACCCCGCCCCCGCTGGCTTGTTTGGGCTGGAGTTCATTATGGGTGGGGATAATGTACCAGCTCCTTAGGTTGAGAAACTTACACTAACCTCTGGCCCTCGGCCTGTCTATCATTTAAAGAGCTACAATGAGAAAGAGAAAACACTTTTCAGTTTAGACACAACCGGTTGCATTTAGGTGGGATTTGAATCGTAGACTACAAATCTATATCACAGTGTCACGGTTTTGCAGCACTGGATGAACATTTGGGATATGAAAGGAAGAATGTATGCCTATAATCCATTACAGACAATCCCATTATTCCATTGTGCCGTTCCACAGCTGCATAAAGACATCAATCCAACGAGTCACAATCCAGCTACTCTGACATGCAATCTAGAAAATGGAGTGCTGCCATTATTCTTATTTCATGATGCGATCCATCCTGGTTTCCAACCATAAATAGCATTTCAAAAGAACTATATCACTATGTTTTTCCACAGCATTTAGCCTTAACAGTATTCAGAACACCACTTTCCCTGACTTACTAAGAAGGAGGCTGATTTCAGGCTTTGTGCTTATTCTATACATTACCCGGTTATGTTTTATGTAATTTACTTCTCTACAATCAGTTTGGTATTAATATAACAAACAAAGCACGCTACAAGATGCTTTCTATCCATCTAGAGGATGGAGGAAAATGTCACACTTGCTGCTGGCTTTCAGCTGAGAAATGGCACCCATGTGTGTGACTTCTGGGAAAGAATCTAAGACTTATGATGAACAATATATATATTGATTTACTCTCTATTTGTCACCAATTATAGGTCTTTGCCTGTCAATGCAGAGGGATTAAGAAATGCACTGAGCTACTTTATAAACGAGTCAGTCTCTGTGAAATAGGATTGAAGCCCCTAGGCTAAAAGGAACGTTTAACTGCAAGCTCCAGTAGTTACAAATTGGCAATAAAATGATGAAGCTGGCTATGGTCTTCCATAGATGTGTTTTTACAGTATTCTGGGAACAAAAGCTGTTTTGAAAGGCCCTGTAGATTGCCTGAAGGGCCACCAATGCAGTTTGTGAGGCCTATGTTAATAAGATATACTCACATATACACACAGGCTGTGGTAAAGTTGCCTTATAAAAGAAAGGTTTATTGCACTTAATAAGAACACTCTGCACAGCGAAAGTGTAGAGAAAGTAGTGAAGTGCTCTGTTTTCCAAAACCTTAATAATAAGGTTTAATAATAGTATAATAGTAAACCTTAATAATAGTAATATTTGGTTGCAAAAACTGCTTATCAGCATTTATTTAGCTAGTCTGCTATGTATAATTTAACTGTATAATTTACAGATATATTTCAAATATTTTAACATTTAAATAAAAACACTTTATACACTACCACTACCAGTCAAAAGTTTTTGAACAGTAAGATTTGTAATGTTTTTTTAAGAAGTCTCTTCTGCTCACCAAGCCTGCATTTATTTGATCCAAAGTACAGCAGTACAATTTTGAAATATTTTTACTATTTAAAATAACCATTATGAATATGTTTTAAAATATAATTTATTCCTGTGATTTCAAATCTGAATTTTTAGCATCATTACACCAGTCACATGATCATTCAGAAATCATTATAATATTCTGATTTGCTGCTCAAAAAAATATTATTATTATTATTATTATTATTATTATTATTATTATGTTGAAAACAGCTGAGTAGAATTTTTTCAGGTTTCTTTGATGAATAGAAAGTTCAGAAGAACAGCATTTATCTGAAATAGAAATCTTTTGTAACACGGTAAATGTCTTTATCATTATCATTCAATTTCCTTGCTAAATAAAAGTATTAATTTCTATAATTTCCTTCCCCAAAAAGAAAATATATATATTTAATATTTAATTTTATACATGTTACAAAAGCGTTTTATTTATAAACTTAAAATTACTTAAATTTAGATTTGATAACAGTTATTTTAAATTTTCAAAATTTTACTGTTTTGGATCAAATAAATGCAGGCTTGGTGAGCAGAAGAGACTTCTTTAAAAACATTAAAAATTTTAGTGTTCAAAAACTTTTGACTGGTAGTGTATATGCAAAAACATAATATTTAAAATATAATTGCCTGACACAGACAAGGATTTGTCAAAATTGCAAGATCTGTGACAGTCTTGGTAGCATATATACAATAACTGCATAATTTACAGACATAATTACATTTTCTTTAACATTTGAAAATATTTTAACATTTACATGTGCAAAAACTGAACAAAAGTGTTTCTACATCTGTTGTTGTTTTGGAGTTTCCTGTATCGTTACAGGAATATAACTGTATAATTTACATCGTTTAACATTTCTTTGTAAGGAAATTCTAACATACATATGTAAAATAAAATAGTTTTTAAAAGTAAATGTAAAAGCTCGACATTTTGAAATGTGGAAATAATATTTAGAAATTCAGAAATATTTAAAGAGTACATTTTATTTTATTTTATTTTATTTTATTTTATTTTATTTTATTTTATTTTATTTTTTATTTTATTTCCAAAGCAAATTTCCCTAAAGACAAATTAAGTAATCTTGAATCTTATATTTTATTATATTTTTGTGTGTTGACAACAATCAAGTTGTTTAATCATAGCAAGCAGAAAACATCCTTACAGTTGAGCCCTGCAAATAAGCTTATATTTCAAATGAAAAAAAGGATTATTTTGCCTAATATTAGCATTCCATTTGTTCATTTGAGAGGATCTATTATGATTAGGATGCTAGAATGAAGTTTGCTTGGTTTTGGAACAGAGCTTGTGTTAAAAAATGGGTGGGTGAAAGTGAGAGAAATAGAGAGGGTATCAGCATAACCAGCAGCCCTCCGCATTTGACAGGAACAGGTTGGCAGCATACAGTTTGAGTTCAGCTTAGCATAATTCTCATCTCAGTCTGTGGCGGGAGGGGGAGCGGTGTGGGAACAGGGTGGCATATGCTGGCCCACACCATGTTCTGGCAGCCTGACGCTCCGCACACATTTGTAAACTGTGAGGAGAAGGGGAGCAGGTGAAACTACAGCAGTCTGTCTTTTCTGTCACTCAGCAGGGTTTACACTACGCTCCCTGGAAGTGTTACTGAGACTGTCCATGCCAGGGTTTATTCTGAACGTGATGTCTCTATAATGACTGACCTGTGGTAAAAACAGATGGCCGCAGTAGGGTTTTCCATAACTGTGGAATTCCTGCATATCACAATAGTTCTACAGCTGTGTACAATTAAACTAAGCAAACTTCTTTCCACTTTTCCACTTTGTATTCACATCAGCACACACACACACACAGATTGTAGCATCTTTACAGTCTCCTGAGCTCAACACTCAGACAAGCAGAACAGACTGTCAGATGTTCTAAAACATAACACAAAATTTAGAAACAAAGAAAAGCCTTTGAGATTACACAAACAATATTCCACATCCATATTTGAGACTATGCATGTCTGAAAATGCATGTGTGTGTGTTTGTGTGTGACGTTTTTAAAGGAATAGTTCACCTAAAAATGAAAATTACAGTACGTCATTGTTTACCCGCCCTCATGTTCCTAACTTTCTTTCTTCTGGGAAGAATATACAATCAGTGTATTATATATATTTTTATACATATTAGGGCCCTATGATATCTGCAATGTGGAAAATGAAAATGGAATCACAAAATCCAGTCATAAAAATGGAATTTACTGTATAAGGATGTCACAGAATTTGCCAAATTTTGGATGAAAAACTCACAAGTATGCAGTATGAACAACAGTCTGTGAATATTAAGCCACAAAAAAAAACTATTTAAATATGAATTGGTTTCATTTACCACAACACATACTGAAGCGTGCATGATGCTCGCTGTGTTTTCAGCCTCTGCCGCATCGTTATATGAGTACATAATGAATTTGAGGGGTAAAAAGAAAAAAATACTTTTAATAAATTGCTACTAAATTGTGTATGTTTCATGATTTCAATTAATTAAACATACTTTTTGTTTAATATTTTTAAACAGAGTCTAGAAAAATTAAAGCAGAAAAAATGGAATTTGGGAAAAAAAATTGGGATTATTTCACTAGATAAGACCCTTTTCCTCAGCTGGGATCATTTAGAGCCCTCTGAAGCTGCATTTAAACTGTATTTTGGAAGTTCAAACTTGCGGGCACCATAGAAGTCCACTATATGGAGATATGTTTTCCTCAAAAAACAATTTCTTTACGACTGAAGAAAGAAAGGCATGAACATCTTGGATGACAAGAGGGTGAGTAAATTATCTGCAAATTTTTGTTCTGGAAGTGAACTACTCCTTTAATGCCAAGTTCCAAAATGACATGCAAATCCATTAAAAAGTTGAGTTGAAGGGATAAAACAGGCATTTGAAAGTTACGACCTGGGAAACTATGGATGATGCAGGCTAATAGGTCCTTTACCTGTAATTTGCTAGCAATCACATGACTTATTACATGGCACAAGCTGATTGGCCTTTGCTGATTCTGCAGCCAGTGAACTTGCTTGCTAAATAGTCTGGTTTATTGTTTGCTGTAAACTGGCTGCTATTAGAACTCCTCTGAAACCCTCCACTTACTTCAGCACCACCTGTCTAGACCTGATATCTGGTAGATTTATATATGCCTAATCATGCAGCAGATTAATTCACAAATTAAGATATTTTTGATGATTTTGATATTTTGAATCCTTGAACATGTCAGTTGCACTGATGTCTATGCAGGGTCAGAAAGATTTTGGATTTCATCAAAATTATTTTGATTTGTGCTCTGAAGATGAACAAAGGTCTTATGGGTTTAGAACGACATTAGGGCGAGTAATTAATGACAGATTTTTTTTTGAGTGAACTATTCTCAAAATAGGGGACTAGATCTGCTACGCACACTGCTGCAGAACAAGTATGGACTTGCTACCGCCACTAAATACACAGACACGCTGCTGCGAGCATGTAAGATATGCTGCATGATTAGGCATACATAAATCTAGCAGATAGCAGATCTAGACAGGTGGTGCTGGGGGAGGTGGAGGGTTTCGGGGGACAAACAAGCTCTCTGTATTTTGTTGTAGATCAATAGACCATTATGCTGCACCATAAACCAGTCCGAAATCAGTTTTGGGATGTACATTTAAATGCAAACGCTGCCTGAGAGGTCACTGGCTTACTAAGCAGCGAAGTAACAAGTGAACTGCCTAAGCTTGTAGACGCAGCCACTGTAGCGCACTAGTTTTAGACTTTATGTTTTTGCTTTTTTGTCATTAGGCATTATAATTTACCATTAACTGTTTCATGGAAAAGGGTTGATCTGATCTAGCCTCATATCTCATTTTATGTTTTGTTTATAGAAGAAAAAACATCTTAAGGATTTAAAATGATGTAGGGCTGAAAAAATTACAAAGTAGACATTCTTTGTCCCACTAAAATGAAAATAGGAACTCACATGATATAGCACATCAGTCCATCCTTCCATGGTGATGCACTGGAAGACTGTGAGGATGGCGAAGAGGATGTTATCGAAATTTGTGATGCCGAAGTTGGGTCCTGTCCAGTACTCCCTACATTCTGTTCCATTGGGACACACTCTTGAGGGACGTTCTGCTCCACATGGGTAATCACTAACTTTTTCTCCTGCATAGACAAATAGAAAATAGATAAATTAGGTAAATGAATGCAACCACCCTTTCCAAACTGGTCAAACACACACACACACACACACAGACACGCTCTCTTTCTCTCTGAGGCAAATCACCTGCTGATGTTGCTGATTGAGGGGTGAAGCAAGCAGCAGCTGAGCACATGTTAGCAGCTCAGCTTCTTATTGGAAACCTCATTACCAACACAAGCTAATTACACGCACTGTGTTGAACCGAAATAACTCACACACACATACTACATTAACAACCTGTCAAGATCCCTCACACCATGGACATAGAAATATAGTACATAAATATACAAACATGTGCACACACACAAACACAGCCTCCAGCTGGAAAAGCAGAGCTTATGTTCTCATCTTTAAGAGCCGTGCTGTGCAGATACAATAGAAAAACATTTGCTCCCCAAGTTCTTTAAAGAAATGACTTCCCTCTCTTTACTTCTTTCTGTGTCACAAAAGACCTTTAAAAATCACTCAGTGATTCACTCAGGAGTCAGTGTGCTTGCCTTGCCTGCAGCATAATTCATGAAAACATCTGCTTTACAATGGCAATCAATGATACTCTGCGGCAAGAGTAGGCCTATTATTTTAAAGAAGTCGAAAGTTTACATACACCTTGCAGAATCTAAAAATGAACTTGTTCAAAAGTTTATATACACTGTGTGTATATAGTTCTGTGTACTGTGTTGTTACCTGAATGATCCACAACTGGTTTTTTTTTTTTGGTTTAGTGATAGTTGTTCATGAGTCCCCCTGTTGAAAAAAACAGCATATGCTGGTTAGGTAGGTTTTGATGCTGGGGTGCTGGTTTTAGCTGGTTTATGCTGGTCCTTAGCTGGTCATGTGCTGGTCCAGGACCAGCTTAAACCAGCTAATGACCAGCAAAGAGCCAGCATAAACCAGCAAAGGACCAGCATAAACCAGCATCCCAGCATCAAAACCTACTTAACCAGCATATGCTGTTTTTTTTTCAACAGCGCCTTGATTGTCCTAAACAATTAAACTGCCCGCTGTTCTTCAGAAAAATCCTTCAGGTCCCACAAATTCTCATATGCAACTATTAGAGAATGTTCAAACGCTCACTGAAGTGTCAGAAGGAAACACAATGAATTAAGAGCCGGGGGGTGAAAACTTTTGGAATTTAAAGTTCAGGGTAAATTTAACTTATTTTGTGTTCTGGAAAACATGTAAGTATCTTCTGTATCTTCTGTATCTTCTGAAGGGCAGTACTAAATAAAAAAATATGATATTTAGGCAAAATAAGAAAAATGTACACATCTTCTGTTCAAAAGTTTTCACCCCCTGCCTCTTAATGCATGTTTTTTTCTTCTGAAGCATCAGTGAGTGTTTGGACCTTCTGTAATAGTTGCATATGAGTCCCTCAGTGGGAAAAGATGGATCTCAAAATATACAGTCATTGTCAGAAAGGGTTCAAATACACAAAAAAGCTAAAAAACCAAAGAATTTGTGGGACCTGAAGGATCATTCAGGTAACAACACAGTATTAAGAATCAAGTGTATGTAAACTTTTGAACGAGGTCATTTTTATAAATTCAAATATTATTTTCTCTTATGGACTATATGTAAACATCTTTTATGTTAAATATCTTATTCAGGTCAGATTATAACATAACATGCATTTTGTATGATCCCTCTTATTTTGCTAAAAATAACATTTTGCAGATTCTGCAAGGTGTATGTAAACTTTTGAGCTCAACTGTAGATATCTGGGTCATGATACGGGTGTCAATACAGTGAAGAAAATAGTGTAGATTACAGCAGGGATTTTGAAACAGTTTGATGAACCCCTTAAAATAAGAAGGGCAGGGTTTGTGCTGTTTAACCTGTTTCGGGGAGAATAAAACCCTTACTATTTATGTGTTTACACACCAGAACACAATGACATGCTAATAAACATCTACAATTAACATTTTCATAAGGAGACAGAAAAACAAAGAAGAAGAGAGAAAAAAAACACAAAGATCTGTCGTGTCTCATATACCCTAGCTGCAATAGCAGTTTTGTCTAAATGTCAGTCAGTGAAAAGCGAAGCAGGCGAAGGAAATTTATGTGTTGACATTTTGAGCTGTTTTTAACATACTTTACATTTTACTTTTCTTTTTTTACACAACAGGTTTTGTCTACCTAAAGGATTTATGTGTTGACATTTTGTTTTTACCTTGTTTTTACCCACCAGTGTGGGTCTCTTTCTGCTAGAGTGTCTATATTAACTTCAATATAAATTGATAAGGAGTCGCTTTCTGAACTCTAAATTTGTTTTTTAATGTGTGCTACAAAGGGCTGTTTGGAGATTGTGTGCTTTGAAACGTCACTGATTTATTTCCTTTTTGCTCTCAAAGCAGCTTTTTTTGTTTCCATGACAGGGACTAACCTGTATCCACTTTAAAGCAGGTGAAATGAAATTTGCCCATGTAGAACTCAACACCGATGATGGCAAACATAACGATGGCGAAGAAAAGCAGCAGTCCAATCTGAAGCAGGGGAACCATGGCCTTCATAATGGACTTTAATACTACTTGAAGACCTAAGAAGAGAAATAGATTACATTTGGTTAAATTAATCATGGTGTCATTAAAGTCTACAATTCTTTTCTGTCTGAACAGGCAGTGTTAAATTGAAGTGAATTGTATTGCCAGACACTTACTTGGGATTCCAGACACCAGTTTGAGGGGTCGCAGTACTCTGACGGCGCGCAACGTCCTTAAGTCAAACTGTGAACCCACTGTGGTTAAGATCCTGTCACAAACACACAAACATCCAAACGTCAATAGAAAGCAGGGATCATCACAGATGATTGGGGAAGCTTGATCCTGGAGGGTCGGTGTCCCTGCAGAGTTTAGCTCCAATCCTAATCAAACACACCTGAACAAGCTAATCAAGGTCTTCAGGATACAGGTTGGTATTTTTTTTTTTCAGGGTTGGCGCTAAACTCTGCAGGGTCACCGGCCCCCCAGGATCAAGGTTCCCCACACATTCTTTATAGAAATGGCTTTAAATGTAAACATAAAAAACCACAATAATAATAATAATAATAATAATAATAATTATTATTATTATTATAAAATGTAAAAAATACGTAAACAATAATAATATGAATAATATTTACTATATGTTATTTTATGTACTCTTTTCATTTGATAATAATCAATTATTATTATTAATAATTATTCCATCTGATCAGCTCCTGATATTTGGTTACATCCTTTATAGAAATAACCTCAAATGTAAACATAAAATAATAATAACAATAATAATAATTCTAATAATTCTAAAATTCAAAATATGTCAACAATAATTATATTAATATTATATATTATTTGTAATACTATATATTATTTTCATGTACTCTTTTCATACGCTAATAATCAATTATTATTAATATTAATGAAATATATATTTATATATATATTATTTATATGGCAAACATAAAGATGGCGAAGAAAAGCAGATATCTACAGTTGAGCTCGAAAGTTTACATACACCTTGCAGAATCTGCAAAATGTTATTTTTAGCAAAATAAGAGGGATCATACAAAATGCATGTTATGTTATAATATGTTTTAATTTTTTACATATTCTTCTAAATGCACTCTTTTAATTTGATAATAATCAATTATTATTAATAATTTTTATTATATTATTTTATGTTTTTATTTGATATTATTATTATTAAATTAAAAATATGTAAACAACAATATTAATAATATTTACTATATATTATTTTAATAACAAAATATTATTCATCATTATTATCGAATTACATAGTATGTAAATCAATAATAATATTAATAATATTGACTATAATAATAATAATAATAATATTTACTATATATTATTTTTATTTATCTTTTTATTCGATCATAACCAATAATTATTATTATTATTATTTTGTATTTGATAATATTCATACCAATAATAATCCAATGCACATACACATAATAATATCATATAATATGAATCATACAATTATATATATATATATATATATATACACACACACACTGTATATAATATTATTATGTACTGTACATCATATTTTTGTACTCTTTTTTAATAATAAATGAATAATAATAATAATAAATAATAATAAATTGTTACACTGTCATATCTTTAATATTCATTTTTTAAATTTTATTACCTTATTCATTTTTATGTCTTCATTACTGAATATTACATATATATATATATATATGTATATATATATATTTCATATACTATTTTTATTTGATAATAATTATAGTTGTTACAGTTATTTCATAATATACATTTTACTTATTTATTCATATTTATAATTTTGCTAGTTTATTTGTTTCATGCCTTCATCATTAAATATCACATTTAAACAGTATGTGTGTAATATATAATATAAATAATAATTATATTCTACAGACATTTTCATTCGATAATAATAATAATTATAATTGTGACATTTATTTCATAATATAGATTTGCACTTATTTATTCATTATTTTATGTATTCTGCATTTTCATAGGTATAACTCTACACATCTAATCATCTTTTTCACACAACAAAAAAAATTTAACAAGCAAAAAATGTCTTTAAATCTCATCTCGCACTGTATCAAATGGCTGGATCGCCCTTTAGGTCAGTGACTCATGTAAGGTAGCCATCAGAAGAAACCCCTCTGAAGCCGACTGTCAGCTTTCGGTGTTGCATGTGTTTATGTTCTGGGAAATCAGCATAACCTAATCTAATCTAATCCCATCATCACAGTGACACTGCCGAGATGACAGCCATTAGATGTTGCCAAGGCAATGTGGCCGGCTGGCGTAGCGCACATGAGCCCGCGTGTCCTCAGGAGCACTGGAGCGGAACCAGCCGCACGCTGCATGTGTGCAAATGCGGCTCTGAATAAGATATTCCCATTAAATCACAATCATCAACTCGCAGCAGGCTTATATAAAAGTTACATTTCTCATGTTTGGCACAGGAGCATCTTTCTTCACTGACATATGATCTGATTTGCTCATGAGACGAGAAAGAATAAGACGACGAGAGACTGAAAGAAAGATGGATGTATGAGGGAAAAGGGAAGAGAGGATGGCAGCAGGGTTGGGGTGGAGGGATCATGCAGAGTACTGTGAGGCTGAGCAGACATGCCCCATTAAATATGATAGAGCTGCCGCAACACCCCCGCAATCTATCTAACTCACTACCCAAACAGAGAGGAGGAGGACAAGGAGGAAAGTTAGACAGGGAGGAAGAGTTAGCAAAGTTCTCAACATTCTTTTTTTAACAAAGCTGACCTTTACAGAAAAGCAAAATCATGTGTGGCGACAACAGCGCCCTCTGCTGGAGCTGTGCAGTCAGAGTTTGAGCTGTACATCTCAGATTATCGTTCAAAGGCAATACATGCTAGAGACTGCCAAGACATGAAGAGGCGACACTCGAGAGAAACAGAACATCTTATTGAAGCAAACATTCAAAATAAACTGTGACAGTAAATGAGTTACACTGTTAAAATTAATTACTGCTTCATAATCAGCACGTCACAGTGAATGTTTTCACAGCTGCTGTTGAAAAAAATACCAAAATATTAGAAAGTATATTTGTGTATTAAAACTTAAGATTCATACATTGTACCTAATGTGTGAAAAAAAGAGCTGAATTTTTTGATTATTGGAATACGTTTTACAAAAAAAATTATATATATATATATATATATATATATATATATAATATCAATATTTTTATATTCTGTTTTTTGATACTTAATGTTAATAATATAATAATAAATCATGAACAAATAATATGGTATATCAAATACTATAATATAAATAATAATATTTATATTTTTTGTAATTATATTATAAATTGGAATAATATATGCTGTAATTATATTTTTACATTATTATTAACATACTATTTCAATTTAATATAATATAAAAATAATATTTATATTTAATAATTACATTACAAATTATAATATGAGTACTATATATATATATATATATATATATATACCGTAATTAAAATATTTTATTTAATATACTCTTAATTTGTTAATATAACATTTATAATTAATAGTTATAATATAAATTAGAATATAAACAATAATATTTATATTTACTGTAATTGTTTTGTTTATTATACTCTTAATATAATAATAAATAATAACTATTTATATTTACTGAAATTATTTTAACAAACTCTTTTAATTTGAAAAAAATCCATTATTATTATTAGTAGTAGTAGTATTAATAACAATAATAACAAATTGTTACAGACATTTTATTGTAAAAATTTAAATACTATTTCATTTACATATAATATTATAATTATTTTATTTTATGTATTATTTTCATTTGATGATTAATGTTAATATAATAACAAATCATTATTATGGTATATAATATAATATAAATAGTAATATTTATATTTAATAATTATATTATAAATTATAAAATAAATAATATTTGTATTTACTGTAATTATATTATTTAACAAACTCTTTTATTTGGTAATAACCTAATAATAATAATAATAATAATAATAAATTGTTACACTAGACATGTTTTATTGTAAAAATCTAAACATTATTTGACTTATGTTTATATAATATTATTTTAGATATTATTTTATTTGATAATTAATGTTAATAATAAAATAATAAATCATTATCAAATAAAATAATATAAAATATAATATAATATAAATAATATTTATATTATATATAATACACTTTCAGTCTTTTTACTTTAAAAAAAAAAGATGTTGAATTTAATGTGTTACTTATCTTGTTTGTTCATTATTTGTGAAATGTACCGGCAATTTTTGACTGAAAATAGTTTGAAATCAAATCCTCTACCAAATTTTCTTCAGTGTATAAAAGGGACACTTTTATAGTACGAAACCCGCCCGTATGTGCCATACGGCAATATACACTAATACACTATTAGAAAAGATGACAGATCTATATGACTTAAAAGATTACATTTTATATAAGCTTTCTAAATATTAATTTTAAAGAATTTTTGTGGTTAGATAAGACTCTGGTTGCCTTTGGTGGAGAGAGACCAGCAGAAAAAGACCTTTATTATTTTGAATGTAGTAGGGTAGCTGGCAGCAAAAAGAGAGATTTTTAATATCCCGCTTATCGATGACAGAATATATCTCTACACGAGGGCACCAAGCTCAGGCACAGGAAATATGGCTGGGAACGATATCTGCTAATGGCCAAAGAGAAACACCCTCACATAAAGACACAAGCCATATACACAAAAACAGATGCTGGAAAATCCAGGTTTACAATACGAAGCTGTCACAAGAAATAGGCAATCAACTCCTGCTTTGCCTTATCATAACATTTAAATGAGCTACTGTCAAATTTAGCCCTGCACATAATCATTATAGACAATAGAAGTCAGAATGAGCATATACAATACAATATGGCTGTTTTAACAAAGGACTGCAGTCAAATGATGAACCTGAAAGAAGCTGTTAGGGGTTGATCGTTTATGAAAACCGTCTCTGAGCTGAAACTGTGACTGTAGTTCATAACTAATGCACACTTGTGATTGACAGCTGCTGATTTGCTCCGCTCCGGAGGCGAAAGGCGGCTGACTTCTGTGGTACTCGACTGAATGAGCCGCCGAAGTCATGCTGCACTTGCCGGCGCTACAAACTGAAAGGAGCGTGAGAGACAGCGGTGGAGAGGGAGAGCGTGAGTGAGACTCTCACCCTCAGCGGGGGTGCTGTGATGTAATTACTGTTGCACGGTGCTGGAATTGGGTTTTTCACACGTCTCTGAAAGAGACTTAGACCTCTCAGATGATCATCCGGTGTCAGAGGAGAGCTGTCAGTCAGCCTCAGGCACACAGTGACCTTACGACCTCAACAGAGCAGCTCAGACCTCAAGACTAGAGAACAACCTGAGCTGAATCCAAAGGGAAATGTATCTGAAGGATGTTACAAGCAGAATATCGTATAAACCGAACACCTTCACAAGAGTCAAGACAACCTGTTGTAACAGCAAATCACAAATGAGATCCGTTCAATGTCTTTACATTTGAATTGTTTCTTCCAAAATGTTTAAACTGAGAGCAAATGGAGAGTTAAGACAAAGGCTACCTGATCTCATGATGAGATTTAGACATCAACGATGTTACAAACTATACTAAATCTTGCCAAAATATCAAAGTGGGAGTCAAAAGACATTTAACAAAAATTTTAAAGGGATAGTTCACCCAAAAATGAAAATAACCCCCATGATTTACTCACCCTCAAGCCATCCTAGGTGTATATGACTTTCTTCTTTCAGACGAATACAATTAAAGTTACATTAAAAAAATGCCTGGCTCGTCCAAGTTTTATAATGGCAGTGAATGGGTGTTATTTTTCAATAGTCCAAAAGAAGTCCAATAAAGCACATCCATCCATCATAAAAAATACTCCACACAGCTCCAGGGTTGAATAAAGGCCCCTTGAAGTGATCTGATGGAGGCGAAGAGGCGGGAGAGGGAGAGTGACTGAGACTCTGTCAAATGAAAATGACCCCATGATTCTGAATGAGCCTGGCTCACCAAATTTTATAATGGCAGTGAATGGGTTTTATTTTTCTAGAATGAGCTGCACATCCATCCATCTTACTCCACACAGCTCCAAACTGAAAGAAGGAGCGCGAGAATGAGCCACAATCTGAATGAGCTGCATGGAGATGGAGAGCGTGAGTGAGACTCTCACCCTCAAATGAAAATGACCCCATGATTCAGACGAATACAATTAGAGTTATATTAAAAAAAATCCCTGGCTCGTCCAAGTTTTATAATGGCAGTGAATGGGTGTTATTTTTCAATAGTCCAAAAGAAGTCCAATAAAGTGCATCCATCCATCATAAAAAGTACTCCACACATCTCCAGTGGTGAATAAAAGGCCCCTGAAGCGATTTGATGGAGGCGAAAGGTGATTTGATGTGTTTTTGTAAGAAAAATATCTAGATTTAAAACTTTATAAACTTCTACTAACTGTCTTATGCATGTTCACACTAAAAAAACACATAGGACGTAGGCGTAGCATAAGATCCGGTAAGAAGTGACAATAGCAGAAACACAGAGGAGCAAAACAATACTCCAGAAGAAAAATGTCAGAGGATTTTGAAGTCAAGAGGAGACTGTTTTTTCTTTCCTGTACCTTGTTGAAAAAAACAGCATATGCTGGTTGGGAATGTTTTGAATCATGGCTGCTGGTTTAAGCTGGTCCTTAGCTGGTAATGAACTGGTTTAAGCTGGTTCTTAGCTGGTCATGTGCTGGACAATTACGACAGTACGACATTTAGTGGAAAATAGAGATTATGGTTTATAAAGTTTTAAATATAGATATTTTTCTTACTAAAGCCATGTGGAGCACTTTTTATGATGGATGAATATGCTTTATTAGACTTAAAAATCTCCCATTCACTGCCATTAAAAAGCTTGGAAGAAAGCTTGCCACTAAACACCGCCTCCGCAAAGAAGATTAATGCCTCGATTCACACATGTAGTTTAAATAACGAGAGGACAAAGCAGATATACTCAGAAATCAATGATAAAGATTGCTCCAATGTGATGTTTTTTTTGACGTGAAAATCTTGATAACAAGAGTTATCAAGTGCACCTCAAAGAACAGTTCAAAATAATAAAAAAGGCAGTTCATGACCCTTTGAAAGCTGGGATAATTGGGAAACATTTTTGAAAAGTCATTATTTTTGCAATCCTATTTGTTGACGCTAGTGGCACGGAAGTAACACTTTAAAAAAGACTATAATAAATGAGCTGTGAAACCTTTGAGCAACAGATCTCCTTTGGAGATGACATAAAAATGGTGTATGAAACCAAATCTCTAAAATTTAATGTCCTGCTAAAATTTCAGAGAAATTAAAAGTTGTTTTTTTAAAGAATTTCAACCCCAATTGATTCGTCTAATGTTGAAAAATGAGTGTAGCAGCACAGCCCTTCTGCTATCAATTAGTCATAGATCATTTCCTGAGTCAGTGTTGGCGTCTGCCATGTCTCTCTGTATTACTTGCTACACTTTCACCTTCCTTAGCTCACATTAAGACGTCACTGCATTATGTTTGATGCTCAAAATAGAAGAGGTCAAAAGGTGACAGCAGTAGACATTTGATGTGGAGCTGTCCAGAGGCATATGACCAACAAGGACGGGCATATTAGGGTGCCAAACCGGGTTGCATTGCCATGGTTCCCATGAAGGGAGCGCTAATGAAGTCATCCTGGCTGCCACGAGGCACCAGCATCATACAGAGAGCTTTAATGATTTGCAGTTAATAGACACAGACACACTTACACACAAACATACATCGATGCAGAAGCCTGTCACACTGCAACAATTACACTCGTATAGAGATGCACTCTATCCACTTGAATATGACACATGCTCAAACACACACTCCTACACACATGCCCACACACATTAAAAGCAGCCTGTCATCACCCACGCCCTACATATTACACATAAAACGCACACATAAACCTTACAAAAAATATCACCTTAAAGGCACAGTTCACCTAAAAATGAAAATTCACCCACATGTTGTTCCAAATCTCTGATTAATTTCATTCAGTATAAGAAAAAAGGAGCTATTTTGCAGAATGTCCTAACAGAAAGGATGCTGAGGATAAATGCTCCAAAATCTATAAGTCATCCAACAGCTCTTTCTATGGAAGCCCATTTCCACCACTGAATAAAAAATAAATAAAGGCAATAGCAACTTTTTGTCTCACAATTCAGACTCTTTTCTCAGAATTGTGTGATACAAACTCACACTTCTGACTTTTTTCTCTGAATTGCGTGATATAAACTTGAAATTGCGAGAAAAAACTTTAAATTTTGCAGTTCCGAGAAAAAAGTCAGAATTGCAAGATATTAGCTTACAATTCTGAGAAATAAAGTCAAAATTCCGAGATATAAACTCAAAATTTTGACTTTTTTCCCCTCATAATTATGTGGCATAAATTCGAAATTATGAGTTATAAAGTCAGAATTGGGAGATACAAACTAGCAATTCTGACTTTTTTCTCAGAATTGCAAGATATTAACTCAGAATTTTGACTTTTTTTCCCCCTCATAATTACTCGAAATTAGGAGTTATAAAGTCAGAATTGCGAGATATAAACTAGCAATTCTGACTTTTTTTTCAGAATTGTGTGATATAAACTTACAAAAAAAGTCTGAATTGCAAAAAAAGTCAGAATTGCAAGATATTAACTTACAATTCCGAGAAATAAAGTCAGAATTCCGAGATATTAACTCAGAATTTTGACTTTTTTTCCCCCTCATAATTACGTAGCATAAACTCAAAATTATGAGTTATAAAGTCAGAATTGGGAGATATAAACTAGAAATTCACTTTTTTTCTCAGAATTGTGTGATATAAACTTGAAATTATGAGAAAAAACGTTACATTTTGCAATTCTGAGAAAAAAGTCAGAATTGCAAGATATTAACTCAGAATTTTGATTTTTTTTCCCCCTCATAATTACTCGAAATTAGGAGTTGTAAAGTCAGAATTGCAAGATATTAACTTACAATTCTGAGAAATAAAGTCAGAATTCCGCGATATTAACTCAAAATTTTGACTTTTTCCCCCCTCATAATTACGTGGCATAAACTCGAAATTATGAGTTATAAAATCAGAATTGCGAGATATAAACTAGCAATTCTGACCTTTTTTTTCTCAGAATTGTGTGATATAAACTTGAAATTGCAAGAAAAAACGTTACATTTTGCAATTCTGAGAAAAAAATCAGAATTCAGAGATATTAACTCAGAATTTTGACTTTTTTCCCCCTCATAATTACTCAAAATTATGAGTTATAAAGTCAGAATTGCGAGATATAAACTAGCAATTCTGACCTTTTTTCTCAGAATTGCGTGACATGAACTTGAAATTGTTATTAAATGAGAATTGTGAGAGATAATTTTTTTTTCCACCGAAATAGGGCTTTATAACTTACACCTATGAATGTATATCTCATAATTCTGAGAAAAAAATAATTGGAAGATATAAACTAGCAATTGTGACTTTTTTCTCAGAATTGTGATATAAACTTGAAATTGTGAGAAAAAATGTTACATTTTGCAATTCCGAGAAAAAAGTCAGAATTCCGAGATATTAACTCAGAATTTTGACTTTTTTTCCCCCTCATAATTATGTGGCAGAAACTCAAAATTATGAGTTATAAAGTCAGAATTGGGAGAATTTTTATTCAGTGGTGGAAACAGGCTTCCATACCCTTCAAATTATTTTTAAAAAGTATAGCAAATTACATATTAATAAACTGTAAATTTTATTTAAAAAATATAAAAATGTATTTTCATTTCAGCTTTAGTAATTCTAGCACTTCAACTAAAACTTCTTTTATTTCAGTTATTTGCCAAAGAAACATTTCTTTTAAGCTTTTTGAATGAAAAAACATGATGCATAAATTACAGAATTTGTTAGGTAAACTATTCCTTTAAAAACAATACTTTCATCCTTCAGTAAATGCCTGACAGAAGTGTCGGAATATGTGTTTTTGTCCTCAGAGGCCTTTTAAGCTGTTGTTTGCTTTCAATGTAGCAAAAACAGTCAAAACAGTAAGCCACAGCAACGTCTCGGTGGAGTTGTCTTTCCGGCACTTCAGCAGCTACTGCTGCTAAAACCTCCCATGTGCGCTGAATTGCCATGATTAAAACCGCAAACTAAGAGTGCGTAACGTGATAAGTCCCTCCCGTTATTCTTCTCATCTTCCATTTCTGTTAAAACGGCTTTAATTAATGCCAGTCCTTTAATGTGTCCCCTGATTCAACTCAAATAACTGTGTGCTAAAAAATAGACTCTGTATTCCCCTCCACCTTGCTTTCCCATCCATTAGTCACATCCAGCTTGCATGAACGGTAACAAAAGGAGACAAAAATGGCTGCCAAGACTGGAATAAACGGGACACAGAGGACACAGGAATGTCATACATCAAGCAATGACCGTTACCAGGCCTCAATTTACATGAGCCAGACCATTACCCTGGTGAAAAATGAAGTGTCTAGATGCAAAAAAACATCAAACTTGACTTTTAGGTCTGTTTTAATCTGGTTAACGTAGTCATGACAAGGAATGCACTGATGCATCGGCGATTCTAAATAATCGGATATCATATCGCATGGAAAATTTGACGTTTTCTTCAAGGATGCAATGGCAAAAGTGCCTCCTCAAAAAAACTTGATGAGAAAATAACCAACAGAGCAAAAATAGCAGTTTCTTGTTTAACTTAACATTGTTACATTCTCACTGAGATCCTAAACTATGACGTGAATGAGGGGAAAAGTCAGTATCTGCTGAACAAATGTGTGATAATGCCCACCTATTATGTTCACAATCTGTCTGTGAATCCACAGACAAGGCTCAAACTGGTGGAAAAAGATGTAGCAATTAAAAATTAAACAACTCAGCCACACAGACATCATCACTTACGGTCACATCCAAATCAAAATGAACCTGAAATGATGTAAAACACAAAATGATAGGAATGAGAGAGTTGGAGCACTCAGCTCGGTTAAATTAAAAATGTACCCAATGTTTACTAGTGGGTTTTTTGGAAAAGAGTTTTGGTTGGTTCTAGCAGGTCCCTTATGATATTAAACACATTTGTGGTGAAGTGAAGCCATGGCCTTGGGGGAGGCACAGTGAGCGTCATTACCTCATTACAGGCCCCAATGCTCTGCCAAGGTGGACAGGATGAGAGCAAATTAAAAGCATTGGCTGACACGTCAGCCTGGCAAAGCAATGACCCATCGACTAGCAAAGGACCCAGAGGTTATGTCAGAGGTGTAAGTTTCTTTTACATAAGGGAATAAAGTCTAAAGGCAGGTATCATTTCACTCTTCGAAACTTACAGTTGAAGTCACCTTGCAGAATATGCTAAATGTATTTTACCTAAATAAGAGGGATCATACAAAATGCATGTTATTTTTAAAAATAATAGTTGGATTTATAAAAATGACCTTGTTCAAAACTTTACATATGCTTGATTCTTAATACCACGTTGTTAACTGAATGATCCTCAGCTGTTTTTGTTTTTGTGTGTTGATAGTTGTTAATGAGTCCCTTGTTTGTCCTGAACAGTTGAACTGCCCACTGTTCTTCAGAAAAAATTCCTCCCACAAATTCTTTGGCTTTTCAGCATTTCTGTGCATTTGAACGTTTTCCAACAATGACTGTATGATTTTGATTTCCATCTTTTCACACTGAGAACAACTGAGGGACTCATATGCAACTTATTACAGAAGGTTGAAGTGCTCACTGATGCTCCCGAAGGAAAAATTATCCATTAAGAGCCAGCGGGTGAAAACGTTTAAACAGAAAGAAGGTCTACATTTTTCTTATTTTGCCTAAATATCATATTTCTTTCATTTAGTACTGCCCTTCAGAAGCACAGGAGATACATGCATGTTTCGCAGAAGACAAAATAAGTTAATTTTACCCTGATCTTCAAATTCTAAAAGTTTTCACCCCCTAGCATCGATGCTTAATGAATCGTTTTTCCTTCTGGAGCATCAGTGAGCGTTAAAACGCATTAAGGGGGTCATATAATACGATTTCACCTTTTTTGTTAGTGTGTAATGTAGCTGTGCGAGCATAAACAAAATCTGCAAAGTTACGAAGCTCAAAGTTCAATGCAAATGGAGAAATTGTCTTTTACAAAATTAGCATAGCATCGCCTACAGAGAACGGCTGGTAAGAGACTACAACAAAATAATTCCATCATACACTCAGATAACCCCGCCCCCGGGAACATGCAACGAAGGGTGCTTAAATGCTGCGCTGCTTTGGAGAAGAGAAAGAAGACTAGGGGTGCACATAAAAATCTATTCATATGCTGTATGAATCATGATTCTGTCTTCTAACCATTCTAATGGATTCACAAGTTTCAAAATCAGTGTTCTAAAGCAGCAGTTCTCAACCCTGTTCCTGTCGTCCCCTGCTCTGCACACGCTCTGCTCTGAATTTCTCATCTCCACCTGTTCCACTTATACACTTATTTTCACATAGCTATGACAAGCATTAAACATGGACGTGTATGCGGTTGGCGTTCTGTATTAAAGCTTTAATCATGATAAAACCGTATATTAAAAGCTAGCATAAGCAATAGCATAATAACAGCATATCTAAAAATTTGAGACAACATTTGGTCTCAAATTGATAAGCAATATAGACGACGCCATTGTTTGCCATAGAACCGGAGCACATGCCGCTGATGAGGGACGGGACGTTTAGACGCACACTAGAGGCGGTTTAGCCAATCACAACACACTCGGCCAGCTAACCAATTAGAGTCCATTGCAAACTTCTGACAGAGGGCCTTTACAGAAAGACGAAATCGACCGGCCGTTTTTATGCTAGCTGAAAAGCAGTGTAAAATAAAGGTAAAATATCTGAAAAAAAAATGCAATTTTTAAAAAACAAAGCACGAAGACATGTTGCTTTGCACCCCATAAACACAATCAAGCCTTCGAAAAGATCCATTAGACCACCACTTTAAAAAAGTTTTGAATAAGAGTGTAATTAATTTATCTAAATAGGATTTCTGAAAAATACTGCTGGAAGACAGGACATGAGGAGGACAAGAGTAAGGGACCAAGAGAGAAAGAAAAAATAAAAACGAACTCTTCATGCTTGGCATGCCAGTGAAGCATCATGGGTGACTGTGGAGCACAGTTGGAAGTTAACAGCTACTCCATGCAGGGTGTGAATCTCACTCCGTCTCTAATTCTTTCAATTTTTCATTCAGGATGACAAAAAAAAAAACATTCACTTTGTACTTTGGAGAAACAATCTGCAAAGCCACCCTGAAAGTCTGTTGGTGACCAGATTTGTTGAAAGTCTTCTGAGATTGAGATAAACATGGAGGGCGGCATTGCTGAGATATTGCCAACAGACATTAGATTCCAATGCAGTGAGCCTGAATATGTGTAACAGAGTAAAAAAATTGCTCAGATTTTTCTACTTGGCCATTCTCTTTAATGTTGGTTTCAGACTGTTCAGATACCAGAGCCATCAGGCATCATTATTGTTTAAAACCTGGAATCTGTCTTCACACTTTCTAAAAAGAAAAACAAAATTAAAAAAATTAGTCTACAAAAAATATGAAGACAATGCGTTTGAAGGTTTGACAATGTCCTATCTACCCTCATTTTTCAAAAAACACAAGGTAAAATAATATACAACCCAAAGTAAACCGCATACAAATTTCATATTTGAAAGTACAAAAATTTTTAAATCCTTTTGAAGAAATGAACAGAGGAATGATAGGAATGGAGGTTAAACATTTCTACACAACCTTTTCACTCTAATGGTAAATTCTGTCCTTACAGAAGACTATACACATGCACAAACATACACCAGATCCGGCAAGCATCTGTTTAATTACACAACAACCCTCAAAGTGCCTAATAGAGAGCCCACAGATCAGCCAGAATCCAGGACGGATGTGTTCCCCCAGCTGTGCTCCATAGAGCCGTTTTCATGTTGAGCTCAATTTGTCAGAGCACTTAAAAACGGCCAGAGAAAAGATGCTTATGAACTCTAAAAATGGGTGATTAAACAGCATTCAGATGAAATGCACTGTACATTTTTTTTTAAAAAAGCATGCTTATTAAGAAAAATGCACAGAGTCTGGAATGAAACAAAGAAAGTAGACATATAAGCAGCAGCTATATGGAATGAGGACATAGTTCAGCGCTGACAGTGAGAAGACACTTTGAGAACGAGTCACCAAATAGACGCTCAGTCAACAAGACAAGTATACCTCATTATTTGTACTGGCAAGGCAGCTGGGTTCTCATTCTACACAGCCAGAGAAAAACAAAACACACTGAGAGACAAAGAACTGTTTCCTCATGCTGTTCAGATGGACATTTTAATGGTTTAATAATAAATGTAAACAAGACTGGCAAGATTATTCTTTACATGGCTTTTTAGACCACAGAAACCAATTATACTACTGTTCAGAAGTCTGGAAGCATTGTTTGATCAAATTTTTAACAAAACAGTTTTATTATTTTTTATTAAAACAACTGTTTTCTACTTTAATATGTTTTAAAATGCATTCCTGTGGTAGCAAAGCTGAATTTTTAGAAGCCATTATTCCAGTCTTCAGTGTCACATGAACCTTCAGAAATCATTCTAATATCCTGATTTGGTGCTCAAGAAACATTCCATTTTGTTTATTAATGTTAAAAACATTTTTTTTTTGTATGTAAACTCTGATGCTTATTCTGTTTTCTGGATTCTTTGATAAATAGAAATTTCAAAAGAAGAGCATTTATTTAAAATAAACATGTTCTGTAACAAAACAAATATTTTTACGGTCACTTTTAATGCATCATTTCTCAATAAAAGTATTCATTTTTTAAAAAGAATCTATAAAATTTCTCTGCTGTTACATTTAGAAGGGATTTTGCACCTTACTGCTCCATATGCTTTTTTCCAAGAAAACTTCCCTGAGAAACTAAATTAAACAGGCAAAAATCCTCCTTATATTTTTAGGGAGTATAAGAGGATTTAAAAAAGACTTTTAATCCTAATGCAGACGACAACATACAACACTGTGCAACCATCCTTTAAGAAGGTCTATGGTTTCCAAAACCCCACTCTTGTTGGCTTACTACAGTCTCATATTGAGAGCCCCAGCAGCCAAGATAAAGTCGACATTTCATTTCCTGTGGTGCAGGTCACAACAAACATCAAGGACAGATGTATTACTCACTCCATCTTCCTGTCAAATGTTTATCTCTTTCTTTAACAGAAAGTGTACACTACAGGTGGATGACAGTCTGCAAATGCACTATACAGCCCAGAAATGAAGTTAATTATTTCTTCATGTGTTAAATTGCCTGTTAAGAGAAGAAAAACAAGGAAAAATGAAATAGACTGTCTGCTTAGGGCCATTTTCTAAATAGTACAACTGATAACACAATACTAGAAGATGCAAAAGCAGTTAGGCTATTTAAGCTTTAAAAACATCTAGAATCAGGAGGTTAGAATACGAAATGGCAACAAAGTTTGCTTTATTGGTCATTACAGAGACTCTGAACAGATTTGCCAAGTTGAGACAAAACTCAAAGGCTACCTGATCTCATGGCGAAAACGTTCCTGTGGGAACTTTTTCGCAAGATGCAAAATACGTACCAATAAGTACATATCACTGCTGTTTTATCACTAGAGGTGGTAAAACAGCGAGAACATAATTGTTTTCGTACACAGTTACGATTACCGCTCTATATGGATGGAATTGCACGGAATTGTACTTAGGATGCGGAATCCTTGGGTACGAATCATGTGAAAAACATAACTCACGATGAAAGAGCCGAAAGATGAGAGATCGATAAACAAGCTAAATGCGTTTTTATGTCACATCCGTTTTTGTTCATACTATCGGGTAGGTTTAGGTGTAGTGCAGTAAGTACGTTATTTTAAAACGTCACAGAGCATTAGAGTTATAGCGCTACTCAATGGACATTTCAAGTCAGAACTGCAGTGACACGTACAATACCAACGTCACATAAAACGTACCAAAATTCATCTGTTCTGGAAAAAAAAAAAAACACTCTTTTAGCACCACACAGTGGATATTTTACATTGAATATGCCACGAAACATACATGGCGGTACGTATTTCACATCTTGTGATAAAGTTCCCACAGGTATGTTTTCATCATGAGATCAGGTTGCTTATGATTAGTTCACTTCCAGAATACAAATTTCCTGATAATTTACTCACCCCCCTGTCATCCAAGATGTTCATGTCTTTCTTTCTTCAGTCGTAAAGAAATTAAGGTTTTTGAGGAAAACATTCCAGAATTTTTCTCCATATAGTAGACTTCAATGGGGATCAACAGTTTGAAGGTCCAAACTGCAGTTTTAAAGCATCTTCAGAAGGGCTTCACATGATCTCAGCCAAGGAATAAGGGTCTTATCTAGCAAAATGATTGGTAGTTTTCTAAAAAAAAAAAAAAATACAAATGTATATACCTTTTAACCATAAATGCGCATCTTGCACTAGCTCTGCAATGCGCAGACTCGTAACCATGTTGGAAAGGTCACGCACGGTTAGTTTTTGTCTGTGAACTTCGGTACACAGCTACATCTTATTTTCTCCTCAAAATTGTCTGACATTGTTGTTTTACCTTTTTTTGTAAAGGGCGTTTAACTTTCTTTGTACATTCGCTTTGTAAACACTGGGTCAGTACTTCCGCCTGGACTTCAACGGGGGCCAATGGGTTGAAGGTCAAAATAACCTTTTTAAAGCATCTTCAGAAAGGCTCTACACAATCTCAGCCGAGAAATAAGGGTCTTATCTAGCAGAATGATTTGTAAGACTTTTTAACCACAAATGCTCATCTTGCACTAGCTTGACCTCACGCATTACATAGTCACATCGGAAAGGTCACGCGTGACGTAGGCAGAAGTACTGACCCACTGGTTACAAAGTGAACGTGCAAAGAAAGTCCTTTACAAAAAAAGGTAAAACAACAATGTCGGACGATTTTGAAGTTGGAGAAGAAAATGAGATGAGAGATTTTGAACCAAGTACACAGATGAAGAACCGCATGTGACCTTTCGAACATGATTATGTAATGCGTGAAATCCTTACATTGCAGAGCTAGTGCGAATTTGTGAATTTGTGGTTAAAAAGTATATAAATGTGTATTTTTTTTAAGAAAATGACCAAATGTTTGGCTAGATAAGCCCCTTTGTTCTTGGCTGGGATTGTGTAAAGCCATTTAAAGCTGCACTGAAACTGCAATTTGTACCTTCAACCCATTGGCCACCATTGAGGTCCACTATATAGAGAAAAATCCTGGCATGTTTCCCTCAAAAACCATAATTTCTTTGCGACTGAAGAAAGAAAGACATAAACATCTTGGATGACATTGGGGTGAGTAAATTATCATGTTTTCATTCTGGAAGTGAACTAATCCTTTAATGCTCTCTGGAATACTTCTCTGGATTCTGATTAGTCAGTTACAACTTGAGCAGTCAAACATGTATATTTTTGATTTATTCAAATTAGTATTTCATGTCCATATATTTATTTGGGTACATAGCATTCTACGACCTGTAATATTGTACAGTCAGACAGTCGTGGCCAGAAAAAAACACCTTCAGGATGATACAAAACCCCTTCAGTCTTATGTTTGGGTCTTGATCACCCTGTCAGGGTTTATTTGTACGATAACGACTGTGCTCATTTGTCGAATTTGCTATAACAAACACACAGGAGACGATGTGTAAAACGGTGTAGAAAAATCCTCCTCCGGGGTATAATTTTCCCATAGTTTCATCTGAATGTGAGGGAACAGAAACAGCAGAGGGGTTATTTTAAACCCATGTCCTCTCAGGGAGCTTTAATCTTTGTTGAGTTTCCATTTCCATTCCACCTCAGTGACCCTGTGCGTCTCATTCAGGTCTCAGGTCAATGAAGCATTGACTGCGCTGAGAGGCCCTTGGGCCCTTCGTTTGAGAAAACATATTTAAGCATAATGACAATAATTATTCTCCGCAATGGACGGATCATTATTTATTTATGCCAATGATAAAGGGAATGAGAGGGAGGCGGTTGGAGCAGACATCTTGGCGGCTGATGGATACCCTTCCGACGTTCTCCGCTAACAGAGGAGGCGTAATCCAATGAGCTGAGCCCACTGCTCATCAGCGCTCAGACGGGATGACGAATTAGCCGCCGTTTGATTCGACTTCGATTGCTTTGAGAGACTTTGTCGTGGGGAGAGCTGGGTTAGCTTTGACTAAGTACGCCATCAATTCTCAGCGGTGCCGCTCCAAATCTCACCTCGGCAAACTTACTTTAATCATTGTATACTCTCAGTGGATAACTAAATGGGACATTCTTCATTAAATTTATAGCTAATGATAAAGTAATTAGCTTTTGGGTTGACCCTGTAAATTGTGGTGACATTTCATTTAGCCTCGGCTTTACTTCAAGCTGCCACTCTTTATACGCCAAAGAATTTCACGGCTGGATAATAAAAAATTGGGGAAAGTGTCTTTAATCCCTGCTGGGGATCTTAAAACAGCTTAAGGTGCTTTTAGCTGGTTTCGGGCCTGCTGAAATTGACTAAAACCCCTCTAAAACCATCAAAAGAGCCAAGCTTGGACATTACCATATTCATGACTTCAATGATCTTACACCACAGCAGGAAACTTCAAGCACAGTAAACAGTTTCTACAAATTAAATACCAATTTCAGTTCGACATTCATAAAACAAAACAGAAAGCTGGTTTTGCATATATTTTCCTGCCTCAGTAAATACACTGGAAGGATACCAATCCACTGCACAACTAAAATTCAGCATGTTGATTGGACAGGAATATTTCACCTGGTGCTCCTAAACTGGGTCAACCATATCGTTTCACACTATGTTCAGGCACCACTGGTCATTCCACAATGTAACTGGCATGTAACACCAGCAGGTGTCAAGGTCCCGGTGTGATCCAAGCACAATTTGTCCCTGGAAGCTCATCCGTAGAGAGTGAATTGAAGTTTTTATGGTCAGATAAGGAAGTCGTTTTCTGGTTATTGTTACAGATATTGCTGGTGGGATGTAGGTAGATGGAGCAGATCCTCAATCATCAGAGCAGACGTGAGTTTTAATGGCTCAAAGCTGCAGTAAATGAAGTAGAAAAACGCCAGATTCTGCCTGGAAAGCCGCGTTCATTCACACTGTTGCCAGAAGCACAGCTTTTTGCCAACTGGCCCGCTGTCTGTTAGATAGACTACTGACACAGATCGCTCCTTCTACAAACACAGTATCCTAAACACAACTGACATTAACGTGTTCACATCTCTTTTATGAGCAAAAACAAATTTGGACATGGGTTGTTGTCAGGGGAATAACAGGGCAGGTTGACCTGACATGTAAAATACAATACAATACAATACAATACAATACAATACAATACAATAAAATAATAAAATAAAATAAAATAAAATAAAATAAAATAAAAACATAAAATAAAACATAATAAAATAAAATAAAACAAAATAAAACATAATAAATAAAATTAAAATAAAATGAGAAATAAAATAAGGGTAAACAAAATAATATAAAAAATAATACAATCAAATAAAATTGAAATAAAATAAGGGTATACAAAATAAAATAACAATACTAAAATAAAATAAAAATTAAATTAAATTAAATTAAATTAAATTAAATGAGATAAATAAAATAAATTTAAAAACAAAATAATAAAATAAAATAAACAATAATAAAATAAAATATACAATAAAATAAAAATAACAAATAAATAAAATAAAAGTAATAAAAAGTAAAATTAAAATAAAATGAGAGATAAAATAAGATAAACAAAATGAAATAAACGTAATAATATCATCAAAAAAATGAAATTAAATGAGATAAATTAAATACAGTAAATAAACAAAATAATAAAATAAAAACAATAATAAAATAAAATGTAAAATAAAATATTAAAATTAAAAATAAAATAAAAAAATAAATACAAAATAAAATAAAAATTAATGATATAAAAATTTCTGATATAAAATGAAATAAAATAAAAAATGAAATGAAATGAAATAAAATAAAGAATTATCCAATCAAATAAAAAATAAATAAAATACAATGAGATGAATAAAATAAAATAACAAAAAATAAAATAAAAAAATAAAACAAATCAACAAATCAAATTAAAAATAAATAAAATGAAAAATGAGAAAAAATGAGGCAAATAAAATACATAAAAATAATTAAATAAAAAACAAAAAACAAGATAAATTAAATAAACAAAATAATAAATTAAAATAAAATACTAAAATGAAAATAAATAAATAAATACAATTATAAAATGATATAAAATAACAAAATAAAAATTTATAAAACAAAATGAAATAAAATAACATAAAAAGTATAAACAAAATAAAAAATAATTTAAAACAAATAAACCAAATAAAATAAAATAATAAAATAAAATATTGATATATAATTTCAAATTGCTTATTGTAATAATCCTTGTTTGCGATACTGCAGATAACATTTCTGTATATACTGTTTATGGTTTAATTTGTGGCTATTTCTTGACACATATCCACTCACACACAGGCATCATAAAACAGCTTTCCGCTGTCTCTAAGTCTTAATCTCTGCGTAGTCTATTCTCTGGAGGAACTGGACCTGAAAGAACTCATCATCTCTGGCCAAAGGCACCTAATGCAGAGGGTCAAAGTTGCCAAGTAATTAACCAACAGACACACGCTGCCACCCGCCAACACAGATGGAGGAACATATTTTCGAGACAAATAAACTAATGGCAAACCACCACATCACTACAATAGCACAATAAGAGAGTTATCTTCCTCCAACTTCCTCCAACTGCCATGCAACTTCATCATTCAAGTCTCTCATACACATGTACAAGCAAAGTTATACTTAAATGTAAATATAGAATTATATAAGTTTCAGACTTTTACCCCTTAGGCTGATTTTGGACGTGCGCTACTGATCCTAACAGAAATTTTTGACACTTGCGGAGATTATACAGAGCTGTCTGCTGCATGGGAAAACTTCAGGTTATGCCAAACCGTACTCCTCAATATAACATCTCTCCTCAGGCATAAATACAACTCGGATGACAAAAAAGTTTGACGGCCTTACAGTGGTATTGAAGCATCTTTCCTGTCGCAAGAAAATCTGCTAAAGCCACACTGCGGCTGCTGCGAATATATCTGATAGAGAGCCGATATACTGTCAAAACGCGTCTGTCCTCAAAAGACACCGCTGTCCTAAGAATATTTGAATAAAAGGGTACGGGTACCATTAGCCATCAGTTCACTGTCTATGATGAAAAGTAGCTAGAGGGAGACTTTTTGTTTTAGTGTTATAGCTAAAACCACTGGGCTTTCTATAAAAGCAGTTTCTGAAAAACTACACATGAGAAAGATTAGTTGATTGAGAAAAGATTTGAGCACACTGAGTCTCAAATTAAACCTAAAAGAGCAGGTTTAATTTATTTACATAAGCCAGTGCAGTGGATGGAAGGCTCTAATTACCTTCTCTGGGACGGCGATAAGACAAAGTACAAACAGAGCCCGGAACGAAGTGAGGAGCTGCCACACACAAAGTGGCTCAAAGCAACAGGAAAAGCTTCAGAGTTCTGGACAGATATGGGTGTTGAGCTACAGAATTACATACACTCCACCATGCTTTAGTAGAAACAAAGGGGAAGAGGGAAAATGAGTGTCAGTCATCCTTACATTTGGACAGACAGATGAAAGCCTGAGCCGTCAGTGACAGCACTCTGATTTCCATGGATTGCACCCACAGACCTTCACAAAACCCATTTGTATGTTTTCACTGATGCTAGTCAGTTTGTGTTTAGTCTCAGAATTAGACAGTGCGCCCACGGACCGCCCACAATCCATTTTCTGTCCATGTGATCATGCATATTGCTTTATGCTGAAAAAACTGGAAATGACTTTCTAGATATGCCAAGCCCTAATCTGATTGGCTGACCTTATACAATTTCTTGAAGTAAAAGCACATTTATTTTGATCAGTCGACCTGTCATGTTTAATGTTCTGGGCTGAGAGTGGGCCATAGATTCATTAATAATAATAAAAAAAAATAAAATAATAATAATAATAATAATACAATTAAAATGGCAGTAATGACTTTTACATTCTTTAAAAAAAATTGTTTTAAAGAATTTTAAATTGCATTTTAAATAAATGCTCATAATAATAATAATAATAATAATAAATAGAAATAGAAATATAGAAATATATAGAAAAATGGCAGTAATGCCTTTTACATTGCTTTAAAAACGCATTTCAAATAAATGCTAATGCTAATAATAAAAATAATTATACATCTAATATATACATATAAAAAATGACAGTAATGATTTTAACCTGTTTACAAAACTGTATTTTAAATAAATTAATAAAAATAATGATGATAATAATGCTAATAAATTTAATATATAAATATATAGAAAAATTACAGTAATGACTTTTCTATTGTTTACAAAAACTGCATTTCAAATAAATGGTAATGCTAATAAAAATAATATAATATTAATAATACATTTAATATATGCTAATAATAATAATACATTTAATATATAAATATATAGAAAAATGACAATGACTTTTACATTAACAAAAAACTGCATTTCAAATAAATGCTAATAAAAAATATAATAATAAATGTAATGCATGCTAATAATAATAATAATAAATTTGATATATGCTAATAACAATAATAATAATAATAATAATAATAATAATAATAAACATTTAATAAATAAATATAAAGAAATATGACAGAAATAACTTTTGCATTGTTTACAAAAACCTGCATTTCCAATAAATAAAAATAATAATAACAATTAATATATGTTAATAATAATATAAGAATACATTTAATATATGCTAATAATAATAATAATAACAATACATTTCATATACGCTAATAATAATAACAATAATAATAATACATTTAATATATAAACATATAGAAAAATTACAGTAATGACTTTTACATTGTTTGCAAAAAACTGCATCTCAAATAAGTGCTAATAATAATAACAAATGTAATATATGCTAATAATAATAATAATAACAACAACAACAACAATACATTTAGTATATAAATATATAGAAAAATTACAGCAATGACTTTTACATTGTTTACAAAAAACTGCATTTCAAATAAATGTTAATGCTAATGCTAATAATAATAATAATTTTAAAATATAAATAAATAGAAAAATTTTAGTAATTATTTTTACATTGTTTACAAAAAAATCATCTCAAATAAATGCTGCTAATAATAATAAGTGTAATATATGCTAATAATAATAATAATATAACAACACATTTAATATATAATAATAATAATAATAATAATACATTTAATATATGAATATATAGAAAAATGACAGTAATGGCTTTTATAATAATAACCACATGTACAAAATCAACAAATGTGGTGACAGAACTGGCATATAAGTCAACTGGCCACACTGCCACAGCAGGCCATCAAAGGTCCGGCTATGCGAGACCACCTTCTGCTTGACAGTCTAAATGTGGAAAAAAGTGGGAAAAGAGCTTAGATTGCTGTTTAATGGCTTGGGAAATAGGTATGAACGCAAAATCAGGTTTAAAATTGAAGCCTCCGATTTAGGTCTGCCGGGGGAAGTGCCCAGCCACAGTGTTACATCAAATTTGTTTGTGTGAATGTTTAGTGTGTAACGGTTGGCAGAAGACACACTCACAATTTGCACATTTCATATTTTAGGGATTTGTCACAGCAGGAGCGTATGTGCGCATGTTTGAATGTGTGTGAGCGAGTGATAGTGCTGAAACGTAAACCACACTGGATACAGCCCATTCTTTGTCACCATAGAAACAGGAAGGCAACATGACAATGACTCCATCAGGCTTATAGGAGCACGGAGACAGAAAAGAAAACGGGGGGATGAAAAAGACGACAAAGAGAAACAAATCATATGTTGAATTACATTATGAAGATGGCAAATAACAATACGCCAACCTCTTTGGCTTTATTAGTCCACAAGGTACAACCACTATAGAGAAAAATAAGAAAACAATGAAAGAGAAAGAGACCGTATTGCTTATCAGAGCTATAAAACTGAACGACAGGAAGTATCTGTAGATAAGCACACAGCAAACAGTATCTTATGTGTTGTATCATGCATTATGGGTTGTGTGTGACACTAAACCCAACATCAATGGGAGACATGGGTACCTAGAAGTGTGCTTTGAAGGGACAGGTAAACTAGGAGACCCTTGAGCAGAGATGGGAGGACAAAGCCAACGGCACGAGAGCTGCCACAGAGCATCATGGGGGTTTTATTTAGATCTGAGCTGGCGCTAACATTTAAATGTCAGGTAGGGAGATGGAAGGACTTGTTGGCATAAAAGCCTGAGGCTAAACGACAAAAAAAGAGGAGAGAGAGAAAGACAGGGGTCAGGCAGTGAGAAATGGTCATGTAGCGCCATCAGTTTGCTCTCACTGTCCATATAAAAGATCATCCAAAAAGGCAGTGGGCGTTTAAGATCTGTTTTTTTCTTCCCTCAAACAACTGCATTTCTAGCATCCAGTAAATGAAAAAGGCTTCCCTGAGGCCCACTTTTAATGTTAGCTAAAGACCAAAAACAGCCATAATTTGGCTTATAGTGAACATTTTTTCTCTGATCCTAAGAATTTACAGGCTAATATATGCTGCTGTGCCTAAGACAGTATAGTAAGTATAAAGTATAATTAGGGAATAGTAAAATATCTCGGAATTTGCATGCGTGATGCTTGCTGTGTTTTCAGCCTCTGTCGCCTCAATATATGAGTATTACACAAAAACATAACCTCTAGAACTGCCCTGAAAGCCACTTCATGGGCATTTAAAGTGTTTTTTTATTTTTTAGTTTTTAAGGAAAAACTATTGTCATATCATATACAAACAGAAACGTAAAGGTCGTTACAGCAACCAATCAAAGAAAAAACAGAATTTGGTAAAAGAAAACTGAATTTGAGAAGAAATAAAATGTATTTTATACGGCCTTAAAAATTTATAAAAATGTTTGTTCAACTTTTAATGAATTGCTGTGAAATTGTGTACATTTCATGATTTCTATTAATTAGACATGCTTTTTAACATTTTATTTAACCATTAAAATAGTGTCTAGAAAAATAAAAATGGAAAAAAATGGAATCCAGAAAAATTAAAACTGAAAAAAAAAAAAAAAAATTTGGTAAAAAATAAACTGAATTTGAGAAAAAAAGTTTTTTTTTACAGCCTTCAAAAAAGGTTACAAAAATTTTTGTTCAACTTTTAATAAACTGCTGTTAAACTGTGTATATTTGATGATTTCAATTAATTAGACATACTTTTTGATTAAAATGTATATTTTTGAAATTTAACACAAAGTCTAGAAAAATTAAAACGGGGAAAAAAAGGAAATGCAGAAAAAAAAATAAATAAATAAAAATTGGGGGAAAAAATAAAACGGATTTCATAGGGTCCTACTGTTGAGATTCTAATGTAAAGTCCAAAGCAAAACACAAAACAAAACAAAAAAAAACTAAACAAAACAACACTCCAGGTTCAAAACGAAGGCCCCGTTTACACTAGTGCGTTTTGGTCTTAACAGTGTTTTAAAATGAAAACGATCCACATCTACACCGGCGTTTTCACTGAGCTTCAGAAACAATCTCCGACCACACTACACAACCGAAAACGCATGTCACGTGACCATTCATGCACACTGGGCATGTAGACCACATCGAGCATGATGTTATTGTTTACAGAGTGAATGTGGGCAGCCACGTCATTGTTTTCAAAAGTCTCAGTTTTGGTTCGCTGACACTCAAATGCAACCGTAACGTAAATGTTTTAAAATAAAAATGCACTAGTGTAAACGTAGCCTAAACGTAGCCCTTTTCTACACAACAGTTTCTGCGAAGCTTCAATATTCATCTGACTGAACAAAACACTGCTGCAAAGTGAATCTGAGACACAGCGTCACGTCACTGGAAAAAGGATGGTGAACGTTGGTTAAACCCATCAGGGCCGCTATCGTCACATCTCACGGCAGAATCGTCACAACAAGCAGATATTAATCAGGTCTCCGGTTTCCTTCTCTTTAGCTGTTCTACACACAGCATGAAGGAACAGTGGTAAATCAATTGCCATGGCGACTAAAAGGCCTCCCGGTGCTCCGAGCCCCGTCTTCAAAAAAAAACTGGCATGATAATGAGAGCAGTTCATCATATGAGTCACTCTCTGTACAGAATGAACCTGTGTGTGTGTTTAAAGAACTGTTTAACTAAAATTAAATTTTAATCAATTAATTGCTATAGGATATATTGGGAGCACCAGAATACGATACGCTGAAGAAACATATGACAAATACAGATTATAATGCATTTAGAGACTTAATCCTTTAAATAAAGCAGTTAAAAGTTAAGAAATCAAATATTCAGGTCACAAAGTTCAGAATCAAGCAGTTCTGAGACTTGGGTTATTTAAAGAAAAACGACAAAAACAAGTTTCCGCCCGAATGAAAGTGAACCACTTCCATTCTCACCTCTAGATCTCATGAGACCGCCCTTCATGAACGTCATCAGAAGAAACATGTCTGTTCACCTGAGACTATCCACAATGGAAACCAAGAAGGACTAGATTTTAAGGTTCAATCGAAATCATTCCACTGTCCTAAAATGTTTGCTTCTTAAAATTCCCAGAACGCACTGTTAAAAAACGAAATAAATGATAATTAATTTATCTCTTCTGCTTAATAAAACATGCCGGACAATCTTTCTTAATGACTTTTTAACACCCCACAATTAAAATGCATAATGGCTTGTTATTCAGCAACGCTGCTGATACATATCAATTATGTTTTAATGCGAGACCTCGTAACACTTCTGTTTACGATATACTGATTCACAGCACAGAGAACTAAGGAGCAAAATGAAGCACAGTCCAAGCATAAATTACTATTATTACACGAGTGAACAGGGAGTGCATGCTAACAGTGAGACTAATGTCATGTGGGCGATTAATGAACCATGACCTACAACAACTAATTTGCCTATTAGTCTAACTATTGGCATGCTGGGACAATGACGACACAGTGTAATCAGCATACACGAATACACTTCGACATCTGTTTGAATAAGGACAATAAAGTCTTGTAAATATAATGACATTTCCAAACACTCTTACCATCCTCTCCCTCTCCATCTGTTGTTATTTGGCCGAACAGATACAGTTAAGGTCAAAAGTTTGCATCCCCCTTTTAGAATCATTAAAAATGCTAATTATTTTACCAAAATAAGAGGTATCATACAAAATGCATGTTATTGTTTATTTAGTACTGACCTGAATAAGATATTTCACTTAAAAGATGTTTACATATAGTCCACAAGAGAAAATAATAGCTGAATTTATAAAAATGACCCTGTCGAAAAGTTTACATCCCCTTGATTCTTAATACTGTGTTGTTACTTGAATGATCCACAGCTGTGTTTTTTTGTTTAGTGATAGTTGTTCATGAGTCCCTTGTGGCGGGAGGAGCAAAACGAGAGACACAGTGGGCGTGACGTCAGGCCTCGGAGAGACTTTTATTGAATATAAAATAACCAAAAGTGTCCAAAAAGGGGAAAATAAAAGTGTTTAAAATAAATAGGATATCTGGTGTCCTCGACATGCAGGGGGTTTTGTGAAGAAGGGGCAGTGTTCAGAAGGGAAGGGTCCAGGTAAGGGGCGGAGTCCACGGCACGAGGGGCGGCAGCTTCTTTTAGCGGCTTCGTCCACCTTGGCCACGGCACTTCCTGGGGTGGGTAAATCGGCCCAGCATCTTGGCCCACAGCCATCTGGGTGCAGTTCACGTCTGGACCGCAGGTCCAGCAGCTCGTCCATTTCGGCAGCACTCGATCCCTTGACGCACCCTTCCTGGACCCATGAGGACACCAGCGTGCATGCACGGGAAAGAGACCGGTCTCCTGAGGAGAGGCGCGCTCGGCATTTCAACAGCGGCGGTGATGAGGCTTCATTCACATCAGGTGTGCCTCATCACACACCGCCAGACCTGGCTGTTTCGGTGCCCCTCCTCTCCCGCACGCCCACTCCCGTCGGGAGCCTGGTGAAGGGTGGCAATTACGGATGGGGTGACGATGATAATTTGGGGGGAGGCAGCTGACTCATCACACCCTTGTTTGTCCTAAACAGTTAAACTGCCTGCTGTTTTTCAGAAAAAATCCTTCAGGTCCCACAAATTCTTTGGTTTTCCAGCATTTTCGTGTATGTGTATTTGACTGTATGATTTTGAGATCCATCTTTTCACACTGAGGACAACTGATGCTTCAGAAGGAAACACGATCAGATAAATTTATCTGAAGATCAGGGTAAATTTAACTTATTTTGTCTTCTGGGAAACATGTAGCTATCTTCAGTAGCCTCTGAAGGGCAGTACTAAATGAAAAAAAATATGATATTTAGGCAAAAAATGTAGCCTACACATCTCCATTCTGTTCAAAAGTTTTCACCCCCGGCTCTTAATGCATGGTTTTTCCTTCTGATGCATCAATGAGCATTTGAACTTTCTGTAATAGTTGCATATGAGTCCCTCAGTTGTCCTCAGTGTGAAAAGATGGATCTCAAAATCATACAGTCATTACTGGTAAGGGTTCAAATACACAAATATGCTGAAACTTGAAGGATTTTTCTAAAGAACAGTAGGCAGTTTAACTGTTCAGGACTAATAAATAACTATCACTAAACAAAAAAACACAGCTGTGGATCATTCAGGTAACAACACAGTATTAAGAATCAAGGGGATGTAAACTTTTGAACCTGGTCAACTATTATTTTCTCTTGTGGACTATATGTAAACATCATTTATGTGAAATATCTTATTCAGGTCAGTATTAAATAAACAATAAAATGCATTTTGTATAATCCCTTTTATTTTGGTAAAATAATTAACATTTTAATGATTCTGAAAGGGGGATGCAAACTTTTGACCTCAACTGTCTCCACAGATTAAACTCATTTAGCAGCTTAAATTTAAATTTCAAATGTTAGTCTTGAAGGACAAAGTCGAACCAGGCTGCTACTCATTCTTTGAGTTCTGAATCTTGAATGTCAAAAATGCTGACTGGCCGTTTAAACAGAGGTGACAGGAAACAACGTGACCAGAACTGTATAAATGCCACAGCTGGAGGTCAGCCAAGAGTATCTGTGTATCTGTGTATCTGTATCTGTACTGCTAGCAGCGCTTGTGCTCCTCTATCTCGCATAGTGTGTTTTTATTCTCCCGACAAACACACAGACAACTAAACAAATATGTCTAAACACTAATGACACACTGAGCGACTAATAAAGATCCAGGGCCACAAATAAAATTTGCTTTTCTCTCTGACTGCCTTCAGGGCCTGCAGCCAGCCTCAAAATTACATTAAAGCGCTCTGTGACAATCTGCATTGTCTTGGGCACACAGAAGATAAAATGCTATTGAATTAAAGGTTACGCAAGGGCTCAGAAATGAGCCGTAAAGCTACATTCAATGTCAAATATAAAGAAGTGGCTGCAACCTGACACATCCTAAAGATACCATGACACATCTTGCTGAAGGCACTGTAGGGAAATGAAACCATAAATGTGTCACTGCATTAGCCTTATATTTATGCTTTGTATATACATTGTTGTTCAAAAGTTTCTGAGTTAAGAAATGAAAATTCTGTCATTAATTACTCACCTTCATGTTGTTCCAAACCCATAAGACATCTGTCCGACTGTACAAGTCAGAAAGCTCTCGGATTTCAACAAAAATATCTTACTTTGTGTTACTAAGTTGAAGAAGGTCTTACAAGTTTGCAACGTGGGTGAGTAATTTTCTTTTTTGGTTGAATTTTCCATTTTACAGACACTTTAGCTACCAGAATAAATTGTAGAATGGTATCAAAAACAATTACTTTGTATAACTTTGCATCAAAATAAGTATAAGAGTATATAGCAAAGAAGCGTAAGTGTTTCAAAATCAAATAAAATGACAGAACATGGGCTCTGACTCAGTATAATTACAATGATATATACCCAGCACATGCTTTCAACCTTGTATTACTCTCTTTGTTAAACATTCACTTATGAATTTCCCGTTTATCTCTAAATCCAATTAATTTTTTTTACACAAAAACATTTTCTCTGTTAGGAAAAAAAGCAGCGTGCCTGACATACAATGAGAAAAGCGCTGCCTGGTTTGACATTCAGCCTTCTCTGTCAATCTCCAAACTTTAGTCTGTTTATCTAATTATAAAAGAGAATGAACAGCAAGCCAAAAGCCACAACAGCAGGCAGAAGAGAAGCCAGGCGAGCTTTTTCAGGCAGACGGAGGCAGATTGTTTTCCTGGTTGTGTGTTGACTGAGAGACTGATAAGCAGAGAGTGGCAGAGTGGTTTGTTTGAAGTCTCACACAAACAGAGTTCAGAGAGAGAATATATAAGGCTGTGTGAAGTTTTTTTCCTCCTCTCCTCTCCTGTATCCCCCCTCTTAAGCGACAGACAAACACATCTAGTTGACCAGAATAACTCTACAATAACATGGAGAGCTAAATCTTCACAGAATCCTGTCTTTCGCATAAGTTCCGGGCAAAGCTCTTGAAATTATTATAGGGAAACTCAGGCTATATTCAGAATGGAATACTAGCATACTGAGCTGTATACGCTGAATACTGCCTCCTATTTTTCTTAAAAGGTGAGTTCATACAAAAATGAAAATTCTGTCATTAATTACTCACCCTCACGTCATTCCAAACCCGTAAGACCTTCATTCATCTTCGGATAACAAATTAAGATATTTTTGATGAAATCTGAGACTTTTTTGACCCTGCATAGACAGCAATGCAACTACCATGTTCAAGGCCCAAACAGGTGGTAAGGACATCATTAAAATAGTCCATGAAACATTAGTGGTTCAACCTTAACTTTACCAAAAATATCTTAATTTGTGTTCCAAAAAGATGAATGAAGTTCTTATGGGTTTGGAACGACATGAGGGTGAGCAATTAATGACAGAATTTTGGGTGAACTATCCCTTTAAATAGGACATGCAATAATAAATATTTCAAACCAATGTTGTTATTGTTATTAAAACTAAGACTATTAAAATTGCAATTGAGAACTAAAAAATAGCTGAAGTAAATAAAATAAAATATCATATGAAAACCGAAAAATTACAAATGCTTTTTAGGCAACTAACTGAGAGAAGTTTAAAATGTGGCCTTAAATGTAGTTCTAAAACTAAAACTGAAATAAAAATTAATTAAAGCAATACAGAAACATAAAAAAATTGGGCAAAACTTACACTACAATTTAAATAAAAACTAAAAATATAAAAGGTCATATTATGAATAAATACAATAATAGCATAAAAATAATACTAAAATAACTCTATGCTGCATAATTGTCACATGACAATATATATTTACAGTAAATCAACAAGCATCTTCCATTCAGCATAATGAAAAATAAAAACTGTAATTTTGCATTTTTGACGCAATTTGGGTCAAAACATTATCATTCTAGGCAGTCTGATGAATAATGATACAACAAGCCAATATTACTTACAGTTCACGTGTCACGTTGGAAATGGAAGGTCAGGTCGACATTGCGGTTGCATACTGTGCATAGTATGCATACTGCAAAAGCAGAGTAGCATGGTAGTTTCAAACTGACTTTTATGAAATCACATTTCATAGCCCATAAGAGAGCCAGACAGCACTTCTTATAAAACTAATGTGACAAAAGCTTAAAACATAGCTTTAATTAAAGCCACCCGGTGGTTTTAGGAAAATATCGAACGACCAATATGCTTTTAAAGTGGTAAATATAGGAGAAATTTGTCAAAGTCACTAATATGTGCTTCCTGCTGCCAGCTGGTGGCGCTATGACTATAACTGAATATTGGCATGTAGATGTTTTCAGGCCAGGACTTTTATCAAACATATGAAGTTTGGTGCAAATTGAACATGGAATGTTTGAGTTAGTGTAAAGCATGACATATCCTGTCACCAACAGGTTGCGCTATGGTTATAACAGAATATTGGCCTTTAGATGTCTTCAGGCCAGGACTCTCCCTAAACATGCGAAGTTTGATGCAGATCAGACATCGCATGTTTAAGTTAGTGTAAAACAAGTCATTTCCTGTTGCCCAGCAGGTGGCGCTACTTTAGATGTGTTCAGGCCACAACTGTCAAATGTGTGATCAGACAGATCGGACATTGTATGGCTGAGTTACGACAACTTCTTTTCCATGGAGAAACATCGAAGTTCATCAGGCCGCTACAGACACGCCCTTCAAGGAAAACTCAAGATCTTCCCAATTTAACGTCACAAAGGGCTTTAGATTACACTGACCAAATCTAATGTTGATCTGTTTAAATACAACACCTAAAAATGGCAAAAACAACACAAAATTTGCAGAGAAAAATCAAAATAACAGACATCCTGTTGGGTTTCGGACTTTCGGTATTGGCGTGTTACATGTGTCTACTGAATTTCATACATGTTTGTGAAACAGCTCAGGGCACTTTGTTTTTGTTTATTTATTTCATAGGTGGCGCTATTGAGCCATTTTACCACACCCACTTCTGAAACCCATATCAGATGGCAATTTTACCACTTTTGGCATGTGTGCAAAGTTTCATGAGTTTTCAAGCATGTTTAGACCTTCAAAAATGCGATTCATTTCGAAGAAGAAACTGTGCAATTCCAATAGGGTCCTTGCACCACTGTCGCTAAGGCCCTAATTATTCAGGTTCATACAACCTGATATTGCATTAATATTGCATGCTCTCTATATATGATAGTTCTGTCTACCAAAAGCTCACTAGATATGACTACAAGATAGCAAAGTACCATACAAAGCACCATACGTGCCAAAGGACGATGTGCTGAATATTCCGAATATTCTACAAGGAAGCACTGCGATCGTCTAGACAAGTCTGCGTTTGATATATGTTGTGTCATCTGTCTTACAGGCTTTCCCCCGCATGAACCCTTCCTTCAAGTGTACTTAAAAAGGTCTGTTCTCTGGACATAGAGACAAACAGGGGGGGCACGGTCATGTCAAGCGCACAATGAAGCTGAAAGGTGACCCCCTCCCTAAGGGGGAGAGATACGCAGCAGGGCTCTGTTAAGAAGCTGACGCAAATGTCACCATCTCTTTTACAAAGTACTGCCCTCTCGCTTTCTCACACACTAACGCAATGATATACAAAAGGATCCTCAGCTCTAAGACTGCAAACATGACAACAACAAAAGACGCACCTTTTCAACGTCAGTGCTGAAAAATATTGCTACACGTGCATAACATGACGTCTAGTTCGGTGATAATCATAGAAGAGAGAAAAGACAGTCTTCTGCATCTGTTCCAGCTGTTGCTTGATCAGTTGTTATATACTGTCATTTAACTGTTGACCCTCTCAGCTTACATAATGGGTATTAATCTTCACTTAGACTTGAGCGAGAAAAATCAGTGCAGGTGTTGACCTGCTGAGTATTTGAATCTAAGTCTGTCCTATTGTGAGAGGAAACAACAGAATACCACATGAGTTCCATATTAATGAGTCAAGTTGCTTGGCAACTGTAAACAGCCTACAGCTCAGCTATATTGCTTGCTAGAAAACTGGTTATTAAGATTATTACTATTAATAAAGGTACTTATTTTGTAACATTGGTGTATTTCATCATAGTGCTGCTGCTATCATTAAAGCAATAAACCACTCGAGGGTTCAGGGTTGCAGTGCATTACATCATGCTTAACAACTTCTCTAAATTATGGTAAAATCACTGTGAAACTTGGTCTTTTGTGGTTTACTGCTTTATTCTAATACAATATGATTCTTGCAATCACTACACATGGCAGAGCTGACAAAAAGCTGATCAAGAGTCCTATTACACAACTTTATTATTAAATAATAGATAAAAAGTCTGGATAACCAGATGCTTTTATCCACAGATACAAGATGCATTATGCAAAATGGTTAATAACTAAACTAAAACGAAAACCGTCAAAAAATTAGTTACTTAAAAAAATAATAATAATAATGATAATATATAACATTGCTTATTTACTTTTATGTACTGTAATACAATAAAATGCACTAAAATAAGTAAAACTAACATAAAAATGAATGGAAACTATATAAATATTCAATAAAAGAGAAAACTCATTTAAAAAGACAAAACAAAATGACAAAAAATGTAACTCAAAATAAAAATCTAAAAATAAATAATTCAAAATATTCATAAAAACTAAACGAACACTGACTCGCTCTAACACAATGTTAAATTTCTTATGCAAGCCAGAGTTGTACAAAAGCTAGACCATAAAAGTAAAATAGAACAATTTTTAAAATGTATTTTTTTAAGCAATAATTAAAATTTTAATTCAAAATAATGCTATATAGTAGTGTGACTTTACAAAAATGGTGCCAAGTGGAGGGTCACTTCCCACCTGGTGCTCTTAAATGAAAGAGAGAATGAGAGACTGAAAGCCTCTCTGCTTGACAACTCCAGGGCAAGTGTGCCATCTGGCCAGCAACACAAATGATAGAAATGATGAAGTTGGACAGTACATAAATGATGTGCATAAGCCACTTGGCATTGTTCCTAAGTGAGATGAAATACACACTTTAGTCCAACTAATCTAACAAAAAGGTTCAGCACAGGGTGTTTATGGAAGATAATCAATTATAGCCTATGCAAATTTTACTACAGACCTGCACATATGGACACACCTATTATCTAACAAATGATATTGACTGGAGATCGAACTAAATCCTTAGGTAAAGCTCTCTGAGGAAAAATAAACACTTGGAGGAGAGATGCAAATAGACTCGGGAGACATCTCTGAAAACAGAGAGGAGAAACTGTGCGATTACAGCACATATACTGTGGTTTTCAAATGAGGCTGAAATCCCTTCTGTACCCTGCTGAGGAGAGGCAGAGAAAAGGAACATGCACCAGGCCTGCAGCCATCCACCATATCAAATGCCAGTCAAAACTGCTTTTCTCATGACCCGGGAGCACTGTGCTTCCAAAAAAGAAACATGTCAAGGGACATCACAAGACAACATTACTGTACTTTTCTTTGTATTAAATGTTGCCTAAGTTCACTAAGAGGAACTTTACCGTTCCCTTTCTACTGAGTGTCATAACGATCGTACTATCTGGATCCGCAGTTGGAAACATACGGCTGGCATCAGGTAAGAGAGATATAAAGCAAAGTGATGATGAAAGAATACAATAGGTGAGAAGTACAGTCAAAGGGAGCGGAAAAAAGTCAGAGAGAGAAACATTCCCTGAGGGCTTCACTTGATAGAGGAACGGCTGTGACAAGCTGCTACCTTCCTGCAACAGTTTGAAAATCCACACTGTGCATCACTGATCAACACACAGTGAGGAGGCCAAACATTGGGATAATACTAGAAACTAGAAAAGCAAAGTTTGTCAAGACATATGCTGGCTAGACAAAGACTTGTTTAAAGGTTTAGAGGGGTAAAAGGTTAAAAGACTTGAAATGTGAATATCTGTAGGCCTTAAAGACAGAGAAAACAACAGAACGACAGACAAAACGATAAATAGAATGATAGAAAGAACAATGGAGATAGCAATAAGACAGAATGATAGATAGAACGATAGAATGATAGATAGACAGTGGAACAGATAGACAGTGGAACAATGGAGAGAACGATAGACAGACAGACAGATAGATAGATAGATAGATAGATAGATAGACAGATAGATAGATAGACAGTGGAACAATGAGAGAACGATAGATAGAACGATAGATAGAACGTTAGAACGATAGAACGATAGATAGATAGACAGAAAGACAGATAGAACAACAGAACGATAGATAGATAGATAGATAGACAGATAGATAGATAGATAGATAGATAGATAGATAGCGGAACAATGGAGAGAACAGTAGATAGATATATAGATAGATAGATAGATAGTGGAACAATGAGGAACTATAGATAGAACAATAGAACAAGAGAATGATAGAACGATAGATAGATAGATAGACAGACAGATAAATAGTGGAACAATGAGAGAACGATAGAACAATCAAACGATAGAATGATCAAACGATAGATAGATAGATAGATAGATAGATAGATAGATAGATAGATAGATAGATAGATAGATAGATAGATAGCGGAACAATGAGAGAACGATAGAACGATCAAACGATAGATAGATAGATAGCGGAACAACGAGAGAACGATAGAACGATCAAACGATAGATAGATAGATAGATAGATAGATAGATAGATAGAAAGATAGCGTAACAATGAGAGAACGATAGAACGATCAGACGATAGATAGATAGATAGATAGACAGATAGCGGAACAATGAGAGAACGATAGAACGATCAAACGATAGATAGATAGATAGATAGATAGATAGATAGATAGATAGATAGATAGATAGATAGATAGATAAGCTCACAAAGTGATAGAATGACTGAACAACAGACAGAACGATAGAATGATAGAAAGAACATCAGATAGAATCATAGACTGACAGACTGAACAACAGAGAATGATATGACAGAACGACAGAAAACGGCAGAGTGACAGACAATAGAATGACAGATAGACAGAATGATAGATCGATAGAACAACAGACAGAGCGATAGAATGATAGATAGACTGACTGACAGATTGATTACATACTATACACCTCTGGCACTGCAATTTCTTGTTTTTTCAAGAGTGTAGAAGTTGAAAGTAGGATTCATTCTCTTAAAGGATTTGCTCCAAAACACTGATTTGCTCATGAGTGAAACATCGTTAAAACACATACACAAGGATTTTAATAACCTCCAAAATGTGAGCAGGACCTGCTGTTGTCTGTCAGCGCAACAAGAGACACTGGCACACGTTCAAATGGTACTCCATTATGAATCTCTTTGACTCCGGCGCAAACAAAGCAAGGCCGGGTCCCTACCACTTTGAAGCCACTCATTGTCTCGCTGCATCCAAAACACATGAAAGACAGCAGAATTGAACACGACTCTTTGAAGTCAGCACTTTGTGTTCCTGGATAAGCGACCTCAGCCCTGATCGGAGTCCTGAATATTCTGAGTGGGATAAAGAACCAAGAAAAAGCACAGACTACGCCATTAACTCGACCCGCTCAGACTCAACCTGAGTCGAAGAGTTGACGTCAACACGGACAGATGTGAGACAGATAGAGTTAAGATGGAAACATCCACTCTACCAGGCCCTGGAGCTGTAAAACAAGCTAATTAAAGTAGCCAAACAATGATCGTTAAGGCAAAGGTAGCTAATAGTACTAACGCGTGGCTCGAGCCTTGGGTGCTGTCAAGACGATTAATGGCATTTTTAAATGACTTCCACAAAGACATCACAGCGGTGTTAAAGGTCAGAAGAGGTCAACCGCGGTTTTGGTTGTTACTTACTGAATGTTCAACTGCCTGTGACCGCAGAAAGGGGGAGGTGGGCTTGTAACCATGGTAACAAGCTAAGGCAAAGCATCCTCTGTAGATACTAGAGTACCAGGTTTTTGAACTGAACTAGAGAGGAATCTGTTTGACCTGAGGGTTCGTTTGGATTGGCTCAAATGAACTTGTGTTGACCAATGAGGATTTTGCCATAGGCTTAACATTCCATCAAGCAGAACATTCTGCCCATTCAGACCAAGGTACATCAAATTGCTAACACACATAACAATAGAATGCAGATGTAATGCTATTTTGTTTTTCTCAATCTCTTTCTCATTATATTGCACTGATTTTTTTAAATTAAATGTAAATGCATGTCCCAGTCACATTTTATTGGTTAAATAAACAGCTTTTTCACTATTAGAAAAAGAAAAAAAAATCTATTTTAAATTTTTTACATTACCAATGTAATCGATATTCTGTTTATTAAAGCCAACTATTTTTAAGCATTTTACATTTATACCAAAATTATAACTCAAGGCATAAACAATATATTTTATTTGTGAACTTATGTTCAGCTATTCATTTTAATAGCAAACTTTTAACTATTTTTGAATTTTTTGGATCATCAGTCATCAAAGCTCAGTAAATATTGGCCACAGACACAGAGATTTACTTTAAATTTCACCAAGCTGATTTCTCACTAAAAACTCCCACAGATCATTTTCATGCCATTTGAAGTCATACTTTGATGTAACACAGTAGTTATGTATAAGTGTGTGAGTTGTTTACTTACATTTTTAAATTAGTCTTCCGATTAACACCATTTACTGTTCATGTTGTGTGAATCAGTTGTTAAGGGGTGACCAAACTTTAAAATAAATATTTATATGTTTCAGCTACAGTTGAGGTCAAAAGTGTACATACACCTTGCAGAATCTGCAAAATGTCAGTTATTTTTCCAAAATAAGAGGGATCATACAAAATGCATGTTAAGAGCCGGGGGGGTGAAAACTTTTTGAATTTGAAGATCAGGGTAAATTTAACTTATTTTGTCTTCTAGGAATCTTTTGTAGCTTCTAAAGGGTAGTACTAAATGAAAATATGATATTTAGGCAAAATTAGAAAAATTTACACATCTTTATTCAGTTCAAAAGTTTACACCCCCTGGCTCTTAATGCATTGTTTTTAGCGCATCAGTGAGCATTTGAATTCTGTAATAGTTGCATATGAGTCCTTTAGCTGTTCTCAGTGTGAAAAGATGGATCTCAAAATCATACAGGCATTGTTGGAAAGGGTTCAAATACACAAAAATGCTGAAAAACTGAAAAACCAAAGAATTTGTGTGAGCTGAAGGATTTTTCTAAAGAACAGCAGGCAGTTTAACTGTTTAGGACAAACAAGGAACTCATGAACAATTATCAACAGCTGTGGATCATTCAGGTCACAACACAGTATTAAAAATCAAGCGTATGTAAACTTTTGAACTGGGTCATTTTTAAAAATTCAATGTCTTTTATGTGAAATATCTTATTCAGGTCAGTACTAAATAAAAAATATCAAGCATTTTGTATGACCCCTCTTATTTAGGTAAAATAATTAACATTTTGCAGAATCTGCAAGGTGTATGTAAACTTTTGACCTCACCTGTATATAAAATAAAAGCAAAACAGAACAAAGTAAAAACTAAACTAAACATGAAACAAAAAACAAAACATAGATCACAACTACAAATGCTCTGCCGTTTATTTCCGTCAGAAGACTACTCTATCTTCATCTTCCTCCCTTCCCTGCCTTGCTCGCTTTGTTCCTGCTGGACATTGTACTATTGATCTGAACCTCAGAGCGGGGAGGGGAGGAGATTTATTCTCCTATTAGAGGCTTTTGCTGTGTGATGGCTGTAGATTAAAGGTCTGCTGCTGCCCAGAGCAACACCGTTACACCGGCCTATTCATTAAACAACTGAATATTGAGTTAAGTCAGGGTTAGGCCAGCTCGAGCTGACACTTACTGAGAAACGAAGCGGAGAGCAGAGGAACAGCATGGGCAAACATCACATCCTCTCTGATGTGGAAATCACTGCACCCATATACACGCACTCTAGCGCAAATAACTGATATTACTCAATCTAGAAAATCTATAGCCTGTTATATTATATGATCTGCGTGTGTGTCAAATTCACAGCAAGCTTTAAAAACACTGTGTTTATTACCAAACCTAATGAAGCGACCCTGTAATTCAACACGCTCCATGTCTCAACTCAACCTGCCTCTACAGACAGGAAGGTGACTAACTTGACCAGATTCAATGTCAGGATGAATTACTAAAAGAAATTGGAGAAGTATTGATGAGTTATTTTGGACTACACTGCAAAAAACAATCCAAAAGACACAGTTAAAAAGTCACAGATAAGTATATTGTGTTAAGAAACCATTGTATGTCAGTCGTAGTGAAATTGACAGACGTGGCCTTTCAATTTCTCTTTCTGTCCGTTTTTGTCTACAACCTGGCGTCTACATTCTTCCATTTTTCCAAGTGGCTCATTTTTAACTAAGCTCAGAAAATGTCTCTTTTTTAAAAAGCTTCTTACAGCCCCTTACGGTGAGGTTCTCTCCATCACTTCTGCCAAGGCAGTGTCTCATGGCTCTCTATGTCGCCCATTAAAAATATCATCCTTAGGATGATAACTGTGCTACCACTAGGAGCTAAACAATCATTTAGTATAAATCTAAAAAGACCGCAAAAACACTCCACTGAGATTTCACCTTCAGCCAAGATATCTTTAAATTAATGAGCAGATAAAGTACATGCGACCAGAACCGCTTTCACTGCATGTGGAAAGACAAGATGAAGATAGCCTGACAGAAGAAAGATGAAAGGATGAAAGTACAAAAAGGTTTGATATAGTAGAAAAAGGTTCTTTAGATCATTAAATGTTCTTCATATTAAAGAAATGGCTGTTTGGGTAAACCCAAAATGGGTCTATGAATATATATATATATATATATATATATATATACAGCATCTCTTTTGTTTTTAGATTACAGATGGATCAATAGCATTAGGGTATTTTACGTTACAAACGCCACCTATATCAACAAAGATAAATAACGTCTTCCAGCAAAAAAAATCACTGTCAGTGTGAATGTAGCTTTACAGCTAATAGTGTTGGAGCCATTATGATGTATCCACATAAAACAGGGAGTGAAATCCGCAGTGTCTCGCAGGAATCGGATCAGACGAGCAGTGGGCGGCAGACGTGGACGATCACAGTGAAAAATATAAAAGAACAGAGCATGCCATTGTCTCAAGGCCTAACCAGGTTGCCTGAGGACAGCATGGGCCAGACTGCTGTTGTCGAGGTAACAGTGGCCAATGGTAATAACAGCACAATGTCTGGGTATGGGAATGGCGATGCCATTCAAAATGAGTATACGGTGAAAAAATAATCTTGTTTTGCTAATCTGCATTAAAAAATGATTGTAAGACCAAGGAAAAGCCTCTGGCAACTGTTTTTGACACCTGTGGACATTACAAACCTGCCAAAAAAGGGTAAGTGGCAGAGCTGCATGCTTAAAATCAAATTCACAAATTCACAAAGGCTGCAATTTAATAAAATACATATTTACGCTGTTTTTTAAAGTGAAGTGTTGCATTTTTAAATTATTGTATGTTTCCTGAGGTGCACTTATAATCATAGTTGTTTTTTTTTTAATCAAAAATCACTATAATTTAGAAATGGTCATATTCTACTCTGTAATTAGCCCTTTGAACGCTCCATTGGAAGGGGCGTGTCTGCTGTGAGATTTCAATGTAAACGCCCACTGCTATGATTGGCTAACATCTTTACATATTAAATGAGCATTACATGTGGAACTCTCTCAAAAGCATACTGCATTTTTACTACAACAGCTGCCAAGATTGTCTATGGTTTTCACAATGTTTACTAATAGGAACAGTGTTAAGTTTTATCACTAGCTTGATTCAGTGCATAAACAGCAGTAAACCATTTTGTGGGTGCGTCTAAATCAGCTCCCTAGCTTCCAAGTTCTTGAATCAGTAGATCGTGTACAAGAATTTGGGCACTTGTAAGTTCGCTGCTAATTGCATGTTGGGACAGTGTTCACTAAAATTCCAGTGACATCAATACGTACAATGTCAACAGACAACATTGTAGAACATCATCGCTGGACTTAATAAACAACAAACAGAAACTGAAATGTTCTTTGAACAACATTTCAGCCAAATATTAAATTCTAAATGTTAATTATATGTGTTCATTACCTGTCTAGCGAAGTGTGTTTGTTGAAATACACTAAAAAATGTTTTGTCTTTTCAAATCTTCCATTACATGTCATTATATTTATCATGTTGACTCGTGTGGTTTATATTTTGCGTTTCAGAAATGTTATGTTATTTCCGGTAAGGAATTAACACTGATGCTCCCTAGAATTTGCAATGCATTGTGGGATTTTTCAGGGAGTGAACGTTCCAGTGCACTGGAAAGAATTTGCGATTGCGACAGCCCTTAAAATGGCTGACTCACTGAACTGAACTTACTGAACAAGGGAGCTGATTGAGACGCACCCTGTGAGAGAGAACTTTACATTTTTTTTCACCCTAATCGTGCAGTCCTTAGTTGCAATCCTAATTTGGCTAGCGCCCAGTTAACCTGCCTTTCAGCAAATCACTTCTGACTACTGGACAAATGTCTGATTAATATTCATGAGCAAGTTCGATAAGCTTTATAATGCATCCTACAAAAGTTTCAGATCTCCAACTAAAATCTTGATCCCCAAAACCCATCTATATCTATTCTATGCTGCCTCTTCTTCTTTCTTTAAAAATGATCACAGTCTGTCATACTCAAACTCCGCTGGCTTTTAATCCCTGCCCATCTTTGATTTATCTGTCAAGTCCATTTTCAGAATGGCCATTATCTGCTCCATAAATCCATAGTCTCTGAAGGTGTAATTGGAAGCTTGACAAACACAAACTGTGGACTGAAATGGACCACAATATAAAGAGCAGGTGTTAAGAGTTCAGACACCTGAAAATAAACAATGCAATTTCACTACAGTTACAGATCAGACAGAAAAGCCTGTTCCATTTTAAAAGAAAAGACACCCAGAGAGAAAAAAACTCTTTTTTGTGTGTGTTCCTTGCAAAAATAACTTTTAAAATTGTGATTAATTCTATTTTGGGTGAAATATTCCCATTCTGAGAGCAGCTTATATATAAAAATGTTGATACAAGCATTTTTACATAGTGTCAGTTGTAGAGCATTACACATGTGAGATGAGAACAGCTAATCGTCTCTGTGAAATTCATTTGACACATTTACAAGTCTATTACTATAGACTTGAAACATTTAATTTGCTCTACTTCATCATCTTGCACAGCACACAGATAGCAGCCCTGCATCGGTGATCCAGACAGCAGGAGAGAGATTGCGCCTCAGCAGTGCACTGGCTCATAGCATAGATTCACAAAGGTACGCAAGTTAAAAACTTCACTCTCACCTCCTAAAGCGCCTAGAAACACTGAGCCATGAATATTTTACAACTCAAAACCTGAATGATAAGTAAGACTGAGCAACTTTTTCTTGCTGTATTTCAGCACAAAATTCCCTGGCATTTTATTCACTAACCAATCACAATCCAGCTTATCCAGACACTAAATGTGCTGAAAGAGCAAAAATACTGCATATAAATTTGGGCTCATTACAGCTTGCACATTATTCACACAACTCAGCACTAAGTGCTTAGCGCGATTAGCATCGAGCTCTTACCAAACATGATTTAAAGGGATAGTTCACCCAAAAAATGAAAATTCTGTCATTAATTATCCTCCCTCATGTCGTTCCAAACCCGTAAGATGAAATCCGAGAGCTTTCTGACCCTGCACAGACAGCAATGCAACTACCACGTTCAAGGCCCAGAAAGTTAGTAAGGACATTGTTAAAATAGTCCATGTGACATCTGTAGTTCAACCATAATTTTATGAAGCTACGAAAGTTTGGACATGCAGACAATGGCCTAAACTGTTTCACCCATGGGACAAAAAGAAGAAAGCAGTTAAGTTAATCTGTATTAGAAATCACAACTGATTTGAAAAACAGCCCCAAAACTCCGTAATTCTACAATGTCAGACTTTACTTAACAGCAAAAGATAAATTTGAATTTCCAGTCGTGGACGAAGTACACAAATCAAGTACTTAAGTAAAAGTACAGATAAGTATAATAAAATATTACTCCAGTAAAAGTGCTCCTTTTTCAATTTTACTCGAGTGAAAGTACAAAAGTACCCGATTTTTTATGTACATAAGTAAAAAAGTACTGATTTTATATAGGCTACTTAGTTAAATTTTATATTAGCACATATTTTTAATAATTCTACTGCTTAAATTACCTGGGATTTTCCCAAAATAAACACTATATGGAGTAAAAATACATTTTTGTTGTTGATAAGGACTATGTTAATGAGACGGATGCAATAATATTCACTGTGAAGCTTACACTGCAATGTAACTGACCATCTAACCAGTAAGAAAAAAGGTGTTTAAAAGCTTGTTGTTGTGCATAATGTCATGGTTATACATGAGAATAAAGCCTGAAATTAGCAAGAACATTTTAAGGAAAATATAATTATATTTTCATGTTTTTTTCCCCCTCTCAAACCTTGTCTGTGGTGTAAAAACACCCCTGGCCAATGCCCCAAGAGGGCATCACTTCCCATTTTGATAATTACTGTAGTTACCATGTTCTGGACATCACATCTTTTCTTTTTCCCTCAGATGTAATCTATCTAGGTGGTTGAATAAAAATATTTGGACTTTATATCTAAAAAATACCTCAAATTAGCACCAGCGAGCTTGTTAGCTAGGAAGTTAGCATCAGCTAACAATATTTACTTATTTTCACTATGGTTATGAATAAACAATCCTAAAATTCAACATTAGTAACTTACTTTTTGCCTCAATGACGCACGGTCACAAAATCTCCCGGTTGTTATTTGTGAATTCAGTTCACTGGAGACTTGCTCTAAACGGATCATTTGAATCAATGAGTTGTCGACTCGAGAACAGCTGGAATCGGATCATTCCAATTCGTGAATGAATCGTTTGGTGCGATTTGCGAATCGATTTACAGGTTCATTGAAAAGAATCATTTTGTTCATGAATCAGACACTGCTTCTGCGTCTCTGAGCACATTATATATTATAAGAAGTAATGATATGTTATGATACGTGAGGTAAAAGTGAAAGTTACTTAAAATAAAACTACTCCAGAAAAGTACAGATACTTGAAAATTGTGCTTAAGTACAGTAACGAAGTACAACTACTTCGTTAGTGTCCACCACTGTGAATTTCACAGACCAACTTCATTATAATCCTGTCACACAACCACAGTAAATATTACAACATAAATTACAGATTTTTCTGCCGACGGTCCCTTTGAGAAATCTAATCCTGTCCAGGTAGGAGTGTCGGTGAGTGCGGCATATTTTTCACAACATCAGCCCTCATTTATTTTGACCTTTGTCAAATAATGTAACTAAAGGCAAATTTTCTTGTTGTGCTGCCTGGTGCGCCTTCATTATAGATTTAGACCTTTTTGCTAACATTCTAAGTAAAATAACAGTTCAAATACTGCTGGCATAATAAGATAATAAATTCTTTCTCTCACTTGTTTCACATATTCAATGTTTACTTCAGTGGGTTTCAGGATGGCCTTCTATAACACCCACATCCAAACACACTCCTATTCCTACCTAAAAACTACAGACATTGCAATCCACATATGAAAGGCATCCTCTGTCAATGACTGTAGCATCATTTGGAAAAAGAATCCCATTCGAAATGAGCTCCAATATCTAAAAACTCTCAACTTTTTTTATGAGTACAAGATCGGCCAGAAGGCAATGTTTACACAGACACAGAAGGGAACCAGACCAGAACACTTTGTAACAGGCACTTTCACAAAGAAACAAAGCTGATCCCTTACTTTCCTGAAGACATAGAACACACACATATACATCCATCTGAAACTGTTTCTGCCTTTCCAGCTGTGGACTCACCCTGTCAGAACGACCACAAAGTCCATTACGTTCCAGCCGTTGCGGAGGTAAGAGCCTTTGTGAAACACAAAGCCCAAGGCGATGATCTTAATGCCGGCCTCGAAACAGAATATTCCGATAAAGTAGGGCTCTGTGTCGTCCTGCAGGAAGAGAGAGCAAAAAGAAGGATAACTTGTTTTTTGTGCATCTGAAAGAGGAAAGCGCCTATTGATGCATGGAAGAAAGATAGAAGCAGAATAGAGAATATAGGTTGAAGCTTTTTGCTTTTTTCAAGATGCACATAGAATAGGTCAAGATGCATGGGTTTGCGCTGCTGGGATGGTGGAGATGTGTAGGGCCCTATGATTTCTGAAATCACAGAATCCAGTCATAAAAAACGGAATTTACTGAATAACACAGAAAGTCACGGAATTTGTCAAAGTTTGAATTAAATAATCAAAAGTAGGTCATTACACTTAAATCAAACCACAATATTGACTAGTATCTGTAAATATTACACCGCAAAAATACCATTTAAATGTGAGTCCTGCATGTTCTGCGTGTCTCTGTTTTAATGAATGGAGCAGACGAGCGGTTTTGTTTACTACACACACTGAAGTGCGCGTGACGCTCGCTGTGATTTCAGCATTTGACCGTTCCATTTTAGGAAAACTAGCATCATATCACACAGACATGTAAAGGTAGACGCGGCAACCTGTCAAAATAAAATTCCGGTTTAACTTGAAGACATTGTGCCAGAAATACTATTATTACTACTACTACTGAAATAAAACAAACATTATTTTTTAGGGTATAATCACACAGCAATTCTTCCATGTTTTAATTTTAATAGTAAATTCCCCTTTTTGCCAAAAAAAAAGTTTGCTTAATTTTTAATAATTAAAAGATAAATGAAACTAATGTTTTATGCCTACGATAACCAGAAGATTTTAAATACACAACACTGAATTTCTGAGGGAGAACCTTTCATAAGGCTATTTTAAGAATAAATTTGAATAAATTAAGTATGCATTCAAATAATTAGACATGCTAAAACACAGAATTTGATAACAATAAAACATATGGTGAGAAAAAATAAAACATTTCATAGGGCTCTAAACACGTCATTTTTGTTAAACCTTTATTAAAATTGATGTGAAATTGTATACGTTTCATGATTTTAATCAATTAGACATTAATAAAATTTGATTTAACCATTAAAAAAGGAGTTGATAAAAATTAAAATGGAAAAAAAAAACGGAATCCAGAAAAATCAAAACGGAAAAAAACTGAATTTGGAAAAAATAAAACGGAATTTGGGGAAAAATAAAACGGATTTTATAGGGCCCTAGATGTGACATGATGTAAAATCGTGCTCCATTTTGACTGAAAATATATATAACTAAATAAAGTAAATATATTATATCCTAAGTACAGCAAAACAGTAAAATTTTGAAATATTTGTACTATTTAAAATAACTGTTTTCTTTTTAAATATTGTTTCAAACGTGATTTATTCCTGTGATTTCAAAGCTGAATTTTTAGCATCATTAATCAAATCATTACTCCAATCACATGATCCTTCACAAATCATTCTAATATTATGATTTGTTGCTCAATATTATGATTTGTTGCTCAAAAAACATTTATTATTATTATGCTGAAAACAGCTGAGTAGAATTTTTTTCAGGTTTATTTGATGAATAAAAAGTTTAGAAGAACAGCATTTACCTGAAATAGTAATATTTGTAAAATTATAAATGTCTTTATTAAATATATAAAGGATATTTGTGTTATTTAACATTTAATTATTGCATTTAATTATTTGCGTCATATTCTGAGTTGCATTTCACTGTTTTACTCATTTTGAGAAATACTAAATCTGTTTTTTTTTGGGGTTTTTTGCGAGTGACGATTAATTCATGTTCACATTTATTCTAGAACTTCAGTAACATCTTACTCCCGACTTCTCTCAACATTGGGACACATATATCTATTGGTTCTTTATATTCATCAAAGAATCCTGTGTGTTTCTTGAACAGCAAATCAGCATATTAGAATGATTTCTGAAGGATCATGTGACACTGAAGACTGCAGTAATGATTCTGAAAATGTAGCTATGATCACAGGAATAAATGACATTTTAAAATGTATTCAAATAGAAAACAGTTATTTTAAAGAGTAAATATATTTCAAAATTTTACTGTTTCTGCTGTACTCTGGAAAATCCAGGCTTGGATAAATCCAGGCCATAAATCCAGGCTTGGTGAGACTTCTTTAAAAAACATTCAAAAACTTTTGACAGGTAGTGTACATATAAACCAAGTAAAACTGGAAAAAACATGCCAAAAATACCAAGTATGTGTTATGGAATCTGTTAGAAGAATGTACTTAAAAAGATTCAGTCCTGGCTACAGCATGTCACATTGCTTTTGAACTCATTCCCATTAATGTCACCAGAGCCCTACGGCTCTACAGGCACTTACACCGGACTAACCTCTCCAGAGCTCTGTTCTCAGAAATCCCTCCCACTTTATGAGTGCAATTATCAACCCCGCTTGCAAATAAGTCTTCTTATGGCCCTCTTTTTGATGGAAACCTTGCCCTGGCGATATAATCCTTTACGACAGTCTTCAACAACAGCTTGATGCCTTTTTATGATTATAGCTTGGAAAACGCTGCAGTGTTAAATCTCTCTACTGTCTGTAAAAAGAACTGCGCCTTCAGTAACGCATTACATAATATTTCATTATCAAACACAAAAATAATTAAGCAAACAAAAACTAAGTTTGTGTTGAACACTCCCTTAAGGTACCCAAAGTAAAATCGCACTCTATTGGTGTGTATTTTCCCAATAATAGTCTAATTATCGCTGTAGTGCTAGACAGCACCTGTCGTGTTGTCTCTATGAAATCACTTGGCAAAATGTGCTCGCGGGAGCAGATGTGAGGCTGTGCGGAACGGATGATTTATGGGAGCGGAGAAATGAGTGAGCGTGGCGGCAGACGGCATATTTCAATCTATTATGTATAGGTCCAAAGGGTTTATTAATAATGAACATCCTGTCTGTAGTGTTTGGGTATCGGGGGGCAAGTTTAGCTCGGCAACAGGTAGGGAATTGGTTGCGCTGCAGTTTTAACTAAACAAGCTGTTGATGAATTTGACAGGTTGAAGCTGAACCATTGCTACAGGGAACAATGAAAACTGCAATAACTCTTCAGTTAAGGACTGCTTTGAATCTCACAAACACACACACACACAGTTTCACTCAAACAGTTCACTCAAATTTGAAAATTTTGTCATCGGTTATTTGTCTTCGTGATGGCATTTCAAACGCATATGCTTTTGTTGCATGGAAATGCACATCCAAGCTGCTCATTTCCACAAAATCAAAGCATACAGTTGCAAAAAAGGACCAGAAAGCACCATAGTGGGAGATACCAACCATATTTAATTGCTGAAAATCACCACGTTCTTAACAGTGCTCCAATGTCATTCCACATATATATATGAGAAATAAATACGTTTAACCCAGTCAAATTAATGCAGACTTGCTTTAAAACCATAAAAAGAAAAAAAAATGCACTGACCCGACACTTTTGTATGGTAGTGCATATTTATATAGTAAGTTAGTACACTACCAGTCAAAAGTTTTTGAACAGTAGGATTTTTAATGTTTTTTAAAGAAGTGTGTTCTGCTTACCAAGCTTGCATTTGATTAAAGTACAGCAAAAACTGTAAAAAATTTAAATATTTTTACTATTTAAAAAAACTGTTTTCTATTTGAATATATTTTAAAATGTAATTTATTCCTGTGATCAAAGCTAAATTTTAGCATCATTACTGCAGTCTTCAGCGTCACATGATCCTTCAGAAATCATTCTAAAGTAAGAAATTATAGAAATTAATACTTATATCTAGTGAGGATGCCTTAAATTGATCAAAAGATCAATTGATGATAAAGACATTACGAACGAGTTCTATTTCAGATAAATGCTGTTCTTCTGAACTTTCTATTCATCAAAAAAACCTGAAAAAATTCTATTCAGCTGTTTTCAACATAATAATAATAATAATAGCATATCAGAATATTAGAATGATTTCTGAAGGATCATGTGACTAGAGTAACGATGCTAAAAAATCAGCTTTGAAATCATAGGAATATTTCAAAATGTTACTGTTTTGCCATACTTTGGATTAAATAAACGCAGGCTTGGTGAGCAGAAGAGACTTCTTTAAAAAAACATTATAAATCTTACTGTTCAAAAACTTTTGACCGGTAGTTAATTTATGCATTCAATTATTTATAAAGAGGACATTTTCAGTAAAACAAAAAAGAAAGAAAGAAAAACATTCACTGTATGATGCAGAGCAGTGTAAACATACTGTTTGTGTTCCACTAGAGAATGTATCCATTTGGTTTCGACCAAATGCAATCGAACCCCATAAAACTACACAATAAGAATGAGAAGTTGTATTTTTAGCATCACGAAGTTGTTTTCGAGAGGATCCCATTGACCTTATAGGCTCACGCTGTTTTCCTTTCTGTGATTGCAGTGCTCCTCCAGGGAGTGTGGAATCTAACATCACCGCCTGCATATTCAGCTTCACAAAGAGACTATTACCGCCTTAATCCGCCAACATGTCCGGTTCCTGCTCTAATTGTGCAACAGCACACTTTGAAGCAGCTTCCTTATATCATTTTGACTCAACAGGCACAACTGCGGTCGCGAGCGGGGGAATAAGAGCAAGGCAGTGGATCAAAGCTTGCTCTGCACGGGTTAAGTTCGGATCATGGAGAAGCAGCGTTAGGCACACATTCGTCAATGGTTCCCAGCAGGCAGGGTTTTAATGAGACGTAGACATGGCTCCTGTGTGGAGTGCTTGGGTGGTTCTCAGTGGCCTTGGATGGGAGCTCTGAGAGTGGGATAACAGCCTCCGCTCCAACGGCTTACCGATCACCCACGCCAACCAGTGCAAGACCGCTAAAATGATCAATCAATATACTCCAGCGGGGATGTCGGGTGTGTGGGCGGAAAGAAAAGCAAGCCAAATACACAGTTATCTCTTACTTGCTCTGCTTTTTTGCAGAATGCATTGTCATCGCTGTTTCTGTCTCCTAAGAGATTGGTTGCAGTCTTATTCAGTAAAAAATGAATAATCTGATATATGATAAACAAGTGAAACCTTAATAATCAAGAGTGAATGACAAGAAAATTAAGAATTCTGATGCTTACCAGGCGTTCAGACATGGGGGTCTTGTCCATGGCGGGGAGATGCTGTTCGAGGGCCAGTACGATGCAGTTGGCGATGATGGTGGTGAGGATCAGGTACTCAAATGGAGTGGATGAGTCAAGGAAAAACACCAGAATAACAACAAACAACAACAAACATAACAAATTCAAAAACATTCTGAACTTCGACTTCTGACTTTTACCAAATAGTGTCGACCCATCCAGACTACAAATAAGAGCACAAATCTGGGCAAAACTGTGTATTCCACAACGGTGTAAAATTTAGTAGGGATTTGAATTGCAGCTTGTCATATACGTGCATATAAACGTGCAAGATGATACACAGTTAATGCATTGCAAATCATTTGATTCAGATTGGGACTTTAAAGTGCGTATCGTGAATCATTTGATTTAGATCGGAACTTCTGAGAGGATTCATGTCATTTGATTCAGAATCTTTTGATTCAGATTGGAACATTAGAGCGGCTTTCTGAACCATTTTGCTAGTTGAATGATTCCCGATTCATGAACTTTATTGATCATGAAATTATCATGAAATTATTGATTGCGACTTCACATGTCACAAATCATCATTCAGATCTGGACTACAGAGTGTGGATTGTGACTCATTTGATTCAGATCGGAACTTCGGAGCGGGTTTGTGAATCTTTTGATTCAGACTGGAACTTGAGAGCGCGTATCGCAAATCATTTGATTCAGAAAGGAACTCTGGAGAGGATTTGTGAATCTTTTGATTCAGATCAGAACTTCGGAGCAGGTTTCTGAATCATGTTTCACAATTCATAAACTTGCTCAGAAGTCCTGATCTAAATTGAATTACTGATTGCGACTTTGTATGTCGTTAATCATTATTCAAATCAGGACTACAGAGCGTGGCTTGCGAGTCATTTGATTCAGATCCGAACTTCAGAGCGGGTTTGTGAATGTTTTGATTCAGAAGATCAGAACTGATCAGAGTGTCTGATCAGAACTGATCAGAGATCAGAGTGTGTTTCTGAATTATTTCGCCAATTTAATGATTCGCAGCTCCCTGTACTTGCCCCGAAGTCCCAATCTAAATCAAATTATTGATTGCGACTTTGCATGTTCGAATCATTATTCAGATCGGGACTATGGAGTGTGGATCACGAATGATTTAGACAGGAAATTCAGAGAGGGTTTATGAATCTTTTGATGCAGACCAGAACTTTGGAGTGCGTATCGTGAATTGTTTGATTTAGACTGGAACTTCGGAGAGGATTCATGAATCTTTTGATTGAGACCAGAACTTCGGAGCGGGTTTCTGAATCATTTCGCGAATTATGATTTGTGATTCATGAACTTGCTCCAAAGTCCCAATCTAAATCAAATTATTGATTGCGACTTTGCATGTCACAAATCATTATTCAGATTGGGACTACAAAGCATGGCTCATGAATCATTTGATTCAGATTGGAACTTCGGAGCGGGTTTGTGAATCTTTTGATTCAGACTGGAACTTGAGAGTTATGATTATGAGAATTATGATTTGTGATTCATGAACTTACTCCGAAGTCCCAATCTAAATCAAATTATTGATTGCGACTTCGCATGTCACAAATCATTATTCAGATTGGGACTACAGAGCGTGGCTCGTGACTCATTTGATTCAGATCGGAACTTCGGAGCGGGTTTGTGAATCTTTTGATTCAGACTGGAACTTGAGAGCGCGTATTGCAAATCATTTGATTCAAAAAGGAACTTTGGAGAGGATTCGTGAATCTTTTGATTCAGATCAGAAATTCGGAGTGGGTTTCTGAATCATGTTTTGCAATTCATGAACTTGCTCCAAAATCCTGATCTAAATTGAATTACTGATTGCGACTTTGTATGTTGTTAATCATTATTCAGATCAGGGCTACAGAGCGTGGGTCGTGAATCATTTGGTTTAGAACGGAATTTCGGAGTGTGGATCGCGAATCATTTGATTCAGATTGGACTTTGATGTGGGTTTGTGAATCAATTCAGATCGGGACTTTGGAGCAATAATTTATAATTTTAAACAATTAAATGTCCGTTGTCTGCCATTATGTCCACACCAATGCCAAAATCAAACCTACACCCTTGGTATTCCAGCTTTAAGTCATACAGCTTTGGAATGAAAACTGTCCCTTTAAAAGTCTCAGAAATAAAACAAATACTTGTGAATTTCCCAACATAGCCCACCAAGGACAGACGGATTCTGTCATTTGAACACTTAATCACTAAATCATTAGGTGATGAGGACAGAGCAACCCCAGCAAGGTCCAACATCCCATTGTGTCCTTGGCATTCCTAGACGACCATGTTCAAACTCACTAGCAGTAATACACTACCTCCCTCCATGCTGGAAATGACATGCAGAGGTCTGGGCATAAAAGTAAGACATGTTTACATTACAGTGCAGAGATCATGATTACCCATTAGCTTGGCATGATGGTTTCTCTCTCAGCACAGCCATTTGTGCAACCATACTGCATCTGTTAAATGTTTGTGTAAGCCCAGCAATCTTGTCTTTACTAAAATCTTTTTCATCATTTTAAAGGAGACACTGAAAGGCTGCTAACATCTTTATGGATGGTCAGCCATTATATTCCATTCTTAGGACAGGATCCATTTTTCCAGATCTTTCTCCATGCCTGTTCCCTACAGCTGTAGGTCTTTATAGAATCGCTATTCATGGAGGCAATGAATTGGAAAGGAAAGGTCCAATGGCCACTTCAATCACATTCTTGTCACCCCCTTGAGGGATCTCCACATGCTATACAAACCTCATCCTATGAATGCCTGAATTCCATAAAGATGCATTTTAAATGCACCGTACAACAAACTAGAAGAATTTATCAAAAATAAAGGCAGGACTGTGCAGTGCTTCAAAGGGATAGTTCACCCCAAAATGAAAATTCTGTCATTAATTACTCACCCTCATGTCGTTCCAAACCCGTAAGACCTTCGTACATCTTCTGAACACAAATTAAGATATTTATGAAGAAATCTGAAAGCTTTCTGACCCCTTCTGAGAAAGGTAGTAAGGACATCATTAAAATAGTCTATGAGAACACGAAAATAGCAGCTTTATTCAACAATTCTTCTCCTCTGCTTAACAATTTTGGAGAGTATCACAACGCATGCACACGCTTTTCTTTGCATCGAAACAATTCACGTATGTGGTGCTGTTGATGTAGAACACGCATGCACCACGCTTTGTTTACATTCAGAGGATAACATGTGCATGGTTTGTGATGCTCTCCAAAATGGCGCTAGGGTGACACAGAGGTCAAGAATTGTTGAATAAAGTCTTTTTTTTTCCATACAAAAAGTATTCTTGCAGCTTCATACTATTAAGGTTGAAGGACTGATGTCACATGGACTGTTTTGACGATGTTCGTTATAACTTTATGGACCTTGACTGTGATAGGGCCCTTGCTGGATTTCAGCAAAAATATCTTAATTTGTGTTCCGTATATTAACAAAGGATTTACGGGTTTGGAACAGCATGAGGGTGAGTACTTAATGACAGAATTTTCATTTTTGAGTGAACTATCCCTTTAAAAATCTAGTAAATGTTGTTGACTGAAACATCAGTGGTGAGATTTCAGGACCCTGGAGAGCGCTACAGCTTTTCACAACTACAGTGTTATAAAATTAAAAATGACCTGGGTTTATACATTTCTTCTTGAAGAATCATTTGAATTATGAATTATAAAATGTCAATGATTTTAAACTTTGACTGGATGAACCAGTGTAAAACAGCAATATACATACACCTGCTTATTCTGGATTAAACTGCTAAAGTCGCCTGTTAACAATTTACAGTTATGGTAACTAACTATTGTTTTGCAATTTGCATAACTATTATTACTTCTACCACTACTACTAATCTACTAGTAATAGTAGTACTAGTAGTAGCCTAGTAGTGAAGGCAGCTATTTCACATCACTATTTCCGTTGCTGCCAAAACATTTCGAAAACCATACAACCGTTAGTATTTGCCCATATATAATGCCAATAATCCTAAAAATAAAACAACTGACCTGCAACTGCTTACTCAGTCTTTGTAAACATACAACCACTGTAAAACACAGCAAAACCGTATTTTATCTTCATCTTTCGACGTTTTAACCGTTTAGACACTGAAACTAAACAGCGCGTTAAAGTTTCTGTGACTAAACGAACATGAATATTCAATGAGCAAGCCCTGTGCCGATTTCTGATTGGTTGTCTGTTGGTAATCAATTATCCGAAACGTTCTTACGCCGCTTGTTTCACACTGTATACATACATTTGGTGGTGCCAAACCCCTTTTGAAACGCTGCTTAAACGATATTGTTAAACTAGTCTGTAAGCCGGGTTTGAAAAAAACGTTAGCCCAGGGTTAAGTGCAGTATGAAAAGCCCTATCGTGCGCTTGAATTTTCCACGTTTGAATTAGAAAATAAAAAGGCTGATCAGCCAACACCCTGACACGACCACCAGCTGCCAAATGCCTTAGAGTGCATGAACACGTGAAAACAAAAGGTATCTCGTGTCAATCACCATTTCAGCACGCAACAGTTCATTTGACATTGGCAGATCTAAAAAGGGCGCATTTACATGTTTGAAATAAAATATGTAAGTGTAGATGCCCTGAAGATATATCCATTTTGCATAAATCTTGAAGATTAAGGATATGGCCATTCGGTTATTCTTTTAGCGTATTTCCTGATGACATTGTCCTCACTGAAGATGAACAAAGAGCGGTTGACAGTGAAGCAGTTCTGTTTGGTTTGTTTAGGATTATATAAAGCCATTGTCCTGGCTCTTTGAGCCATCGACTGTTTGTACATTCTTTGACCGCCCGAGGGACCTCCCGCCCGGGCTCCCCCTCTCCCGGCGCCCGCTGGACCTCCATAGCGGGTGGGCAGATCGTCTCCAAAGCGAGCCATCCTAGACATGCAGATATCCAACAGGTAAAATCCAAACTGGCATTAAACAGAAGATAAAGAGTGCACATTACAGTACAGACATCTGTTACTACTTAGAGTCCCCATCAGTCTATGTGAAGTGAAATAAAAATACAAAAGTCGCTTTTAACCAGCTTCCCCGTGCGCCCTCGCCTCACTCCATTGTTGAGAAAATTGCACAAAATAGAAACTTGTCATAGAAATGTCATTCCCGTTGAGTGCATTTCAAACCACGGAAAATGTGTAACCATCCAATTCGTGCCACATCCATCCAACACAACCTGATCCAGCTGACAGGTCACGAAACCAAAATGTGCACCATCACTTACGCGTCACGCTAAACGGAAAAAACGAGTCGGTGAAATCAAACGCGCGAATAAAGGTATTCCATATGCACGCACAAACGTTTCTTTCTCTTTAGCAATGATTTGCTTTCCGCTGCCACACAACAATTCCACTTGGAGACGCGCACGGTACGAATGGTGCCAAATGAGTGGACGCTGGTGTGCGAGACTCTCACACGTGACGCAAACGGCCCTATAGGCAGGACCACCTGCTGGAGAACGCGCGAGGGGGAGGGTGTCTTAATTGATCATCAATGAATGATATTTATAACTGTTTGGCTTATTGTTTGCTTAGTGTCCATTTGATAAGAATGAGGTAAAAGCGCCAAGCAAACGCATTGTTGATAAATTACTAAATTTCAACCTTTTTTGAAAATCTGTATCACCATTACATAAAAGCAAAAGCGAACAGTTGGTTGCGTGATGTTGTCAGTCAGTAAATTATCAAGTTGCGTTGTGCGTCTTTAGTTATTATAATGTATAATGTTCTCGGTCACATTTACATATTTTCATAATAAATTTGCACGAATTTGATGATTGAACATGGGTTTTGGGTTTTGAAGGTTATGGGGGAAAATTAATAAGAAATATTATAGAGACTCTGCACTATCAGTGGAGCAAATTTGTTATTAATCACAAATATACAATCACAGGTTGAAATATGCTCTTTGGATCAGTTGTTGTACCATGTAATTATATATTAATACATTATATATTTCTACATATTATATACAATACATATTTTCTGGTGTTGTTTTTATATTTAGCTAATTATATTTTCTATGCACTACCAGTCAAAAGTTTCTTCTGCTCACCAAGCCTGCATTTATTTGATCCAAAATACAGCAAAAGCAGCAATATTGTAAAATATTATTACTATTTAAAATAACTGTTTTCTGTTTGAATATATTTTAAAATGCAATTTATTCCTGAGATCAAAGCTAAATTTTCAGCATCATTACTCCTTCAGAAACCATTCTAATATGCTGATTTGCTGTTCAAGAGGTATTATTATTATTATTATCATCATCAATATTTAAAACAGTTGAGTACATTTTTAGGATTCTTTGACAAAAAGAAAGATCCAAATTTCAGCATTTATCTGAAAAAAAAAAAAACTTTTGTAACATTATACACTACACCATTCAAAAGCTTGGAGTCAGTATAATTTTTATTTTTAGGAAATTTTATTTTTAGAAATTAATATTTTTTATTTAGCAAGGATGCATTAAATTGATCAAAAGTGATTATAAGACATTTATAATGTTAAAAAAGATTTCTATTTCAGATAAATGCTGTTCTTCTGAACTTTCTATTCATCAAGGAAACCTGAAAATTTTCAAAATAATAATAAATGGTTTTTTTGAGCAGCAAATCAGAATGTTAGAATGATTTCTGAAGGAATATGTGAGTGGAGAAAAGATGCCAAAAATTCAGCTTTGAAACAAAAGGAATAAATTACATTTTAAAATATATTCAAATAGAAAACAGTTATTTTAAATAGTTAAAAAAAAAAAATTTCAATGTTTTTGCTGTACTTTTGGATCAAGTAAATGCAGGCTTGGCAAGCAGAAACTTGCCAAAAACATTAAAAATCTGACTATCCAAAAACTTTTGACTGGTAGCATACCTTATTTAAAATCTTAAATAAAACATTACAGTTACAATTACGTTACATTAGCTGGTCTTCATATTTGGTCTCCGCATATTCAAATCATAACTGCACCCAGGGCATCTCCACCTCTCCAAAGAGGGAAAGACTCTTGAAAGAGAAGTATCCAGCATGTCCAGATGTGAAGCTCAAGGCATTATGGTCAGTAAGTGTGAAGGATTCTCTGTGTGCATGCAGTCAGTCCAAACCCAGAGGCACAAAATCTCATGACAGACTCCAGGCTGTTGAGCTAATCTCTGGATGTGTGGCATACCAGAGCGCCATCCTACAACACCCTAGGGCACTGCAGTGGAAAAGATTCAAGACACGCACACATTGCCAAATGGAAGATACAAGGGAAATCAGTTTTCAGTCTGTTTTTGGATCTCTGTATCTTTCAAGAATATATTCCCGTTAAAATGATTATATTATTATCATCAATGTAGAAATCAGATCAATTTAGCATATTAGAATATACAATGCACTAAATCAATTTGTTTTTATTTCATTACATGAGGCTTGATATATTCTAGTTCACATATTCCAGATATGGTTAAGTGTCCAAATACTTTTTGAGGCCACTGTACAGTTAGAGTTTATATATATATATATATTTTTTTTTTCCTGTTGAACCTTTAGGCCCCCTAGTGGCTAATTGAACGAACTAAAAATAATCAATTGTCATTTTCTGTGTTATGTTCTCAGGATTGACCTTTAAAACAGTTGAGCTTTAAATTTACAGCAAACCACAATAAAGAAGCTAATAACCTTCAGTGTGGGTTACATTACAAATGACTTTCATTTCCTGCTGCTCACCTTTCCTCCAATGGCGCTACCTGCTCTTGACACATTTCATGGGCGCTGATGATGTCTGTGTTCTTCAGGACTCTGGGTCTCTGCAGCTCTACCACAGTGTCGTATACGCTATGTTTTGCAGTGTTCTCCTCATCTAGACTGTCTTTGCTGGACAGTTCTGTTAAAGCTGCTCTTCTGTTCCTCTGTCTGTCAGGTTGCTCAGAAGACTGAGCCCAGGAACTGAACTCCGTACCCTGAGTTAACATCCGCCATGTTCCAAGCGTGGCCAATCGGGCGGCTTTATTTTTGAAATAAAATGAGATGAACAGACTGACTTGAATAAATCATACTCATTACAGGGAAATTAAAGAAGTGATGCTTGGTATAGGGCCTATTATAAAGGACTAACTGGAAGCTCGTTTCAGCCACTGAATAAAAAATAAAAAAGGTTATTGTGACTCCTTATCTCACAATTATGACTTTATTTCTGAGTTTATATCTCAGAATTCTGACTTTATAACATGCAATTGTTACTTTACATCGCATAATTCTGACCTTATAACTCGTAATTGCTTATTTCAAGCAATCCTGACTTTATAACTCACAACTGCAAGTTTATATCTCACAATCCTGAGGAAAAAGTAAGATTTGCGAGCTTATATCTCACAATTATGACCTTATAATTCATAATTGCTTGTTTATATCACACAATTCTGGCTTTATAACTCGCAATTGCGAGTTTATGTCTCACAATTATGAGGAAAAACGTCAGATTTGCAAGTTTATATCTCACAATTCTGACTTTTTTGTAATTGCTTGTTTATATCACGCAATTGCGAACTCATATCTCACAATTCTGAGGGAAAAAGTCAGATTTTAGAGTTTATCTCGCAGTTCTGACCTTATAATTCGTAATTGCTTATTTATGGCACGCAATTTTGACTTTATGACTCGAGATTGCGCGTTTATATGTCACAATTACGAGAAAAAGTCGAGTTTGTATCAAGCAATTGCTTTAAAAAAGCCAGAATTGTGAGATAGAAAGTCGCAATTGCTTAAAAAAAAAACATGTTTCAGTGACGGAAACGGGGTTCCACAACTTCCTGTGATTTTTAGGCTATATAAAGTAATAACTGCTAAAAAAAAAATGCATTTTTGCATTGAGCGAAAAAACAACAATAAAACAACATGAAACAATTTCTCAACAATTCTTGCTACTACTGTAGTTTGCATATATTGATTTAAATACAAACACACATTATTAATGTTATTAACAGTGACAATAATAGGAATAAAAAAATGTGTAATGACTAAAAAAAAATTCTTATTGTAGTCAGCACTGCATTTTTTGTATTTAGGGTGCAGGAAAGCCTGTTTTGTCACGTGATAATTTTTTTTTAATTCAGACTTTTTTCCTCATAATTCTAAGTTTAGATGTCACAATTCAGACTATTTCCCTTATAATTCTGAATTTATATCTTACAATTCAGACTTTTTTTTCCCTCTGAATTGCTTGATATAAGCTCAGAATTGTTTTTTTTTATCCTTTATAAAAATAAAATAAAAGAAATTGTGGGACGTAAACTAACAATTAACTGAAAAAAAAAAAAACAGAATAGCAAAATTTTGAGGTGTAAACTCTGATAATATGGGATATAAATTTTGAATTGTAAGGAAAAAAGATCAAAATTGTACGATAAAAAGGCAATTACCTTTACTTATTTATTTAATTAATTTATTTTTATCCCATATCAAAAACAAGCTTCCATAGTAATGTAACCTAAACGTTTTTGTGAGATACACCCACTAAAACACGTCTCAGCTCATCATCACCTAAATGCCACTGAATGTCACTAAATCAAGTCATTCAAATCAACATCTATCATTAAAATAAGTTCAGAGTTCACTGTAATACAAACGAATAACAATCCACAACCCACTTAATGAAACACCAACCTCAAAAGAACATCCTACCATATATAAAAGTGGATTTTTTCTCCTTCCAGTCAGACTTATGCAGTGTTGGCCTCTTCATAGCCCTGTCTACTTGTTAACCACATGCAGCTCTATGAATGTTCACGATCCAGTTTTGCAGCCGTAACAGAGTATTCACAAAACGTGATCCTCATATTGTACAGACCATTGTAATAGTGAAACACACACTCAGGTTTTAAAGTTTGCAGCTGTGGAATGCGGAAAGGCTCATTAGTTATTTTCCTGTCTCATTAGTTAAAAGCCTTTATCAGCAGGTCAAAAGGCCTCAATCATCAGCTTGCATTTCATTGGATCATTTACAACCAAAATCTCAAGTAATCAGGAAGAGAATAATAAAACAGTTATAAAAGTTAAAAAGCACCTCTTGGTAAATATCAAAAGGCTTCCTTTGGTCTCATTTGTGGCAAAGCTAGAATTTCCCATCATGTTTGATGTTACTTCTGCATAATAGTGACAGAGATGTTTCTCTTTTATTAGTAGTAAATTTATTGAAAAAGAAAAACACAACCAGTAAGATTGTGCATCATATTTCACTGTCCAGAAATGTGTTACAGTTTTCTTTTTTCCCCCTCATTTTGCAGTGTTTTGTATCTCTATGTCTGGATTTGCACAAAGGACATGACTACACTATCAACATTTAAAAAGACTGTAATAGTTTCACCATCAACATGAACTTATGGAACAAAATTGATACAGGCTAATTATGTCAAACTACAGTTAGAAAAAACAGAGGCCAATTTAAAAATACAAATGAAAAAGAAAACAAAAACCAAACACTTGCTTCTTCATCGTATTTTACAACTTGTATTCACTTAGTGAGTAATAAAAAAATAAACATAACAAAAACCTTTTTCAGCACCATTTGCGTTTTCCTACACCCGACCGCATTTCATTCCACCAGAGCGAAACGTTCCAGTCCTATTCCTAAAGCACGTGTCTCAAAAGCATGCTAATAGGTTCCATCATTGTGACCGAAAGTACGTACAGAAATATTTTACAGTTTTCATTTGCATTGATGGGGGTGCAAGTAATATGCATTTAACAACAGCCGTGTTTATCCAGGCCTGTAACATGCAGGAAATAACCCATAGGGCTTGTTTATATGATTCATTTGCACTTCCAGTGGCGGTTCGCCATTAAAACGCATTTATACTCTGGGCTTTTACCGGGAAGAAATAGGCCAAAAATGTCCTGTTCAAAGGCCTTTTCATGATTTTGGTAACATCGACATGACGTCCTGCGTCTGTGAACCAATCAGAGGAGGACACGCATGGCACGACGGGCATAGAGCTCGTCTCAAGTTAATACAGCCCACTGACAGACTCGGAAAAGGCTACTGGGAAAAAAGGTTGGTCTTTGAATACATAATGTTCTGCATATTCAGTGAACGTACAAAAACAGAAGAAAAGTAAAACAGATGCATAAATCAACATTATTTGAAACTCATTTGGAATTTGCGAATCGACTGCTAAAGTGAAACTTTTTCAAAGATGACGCTGAAGTTCGGGCAGGAGAACACATTGTGCGACAAGAATAAGGTAGTATTCAACGGAAACCTGTTGCAAAGTCCTTAAATTGGCTCAAACAGGTTCATTCTCACGAGAAAAGGAAAGAAAAATCCACTTTGAGCTCTTTTTATGATGTATCGTGGTCCAAAGGGGCGGGCTGACGATAGAAAACCTATACAAAATGTGCGTACAGAACACCTGAAATACCAGTCCAACTGTGCACCTCTCACCTTCAAGATTTTTAACTCCTAAACCGTTTCAACCAGGCTTTCAGACCACCAGAGCTAAACATGGCACTGTGGGTGTAGGCCCGGGTTGGTACACCGGAGCTGATTAGAGATGGCAGAGGTGCCCGTGCTGGTGATGGGAGGCGACAGGCTGGTAGAAGTAGGAGAACCGGATGTTTTATGCTAGAAAGATGGGCTTAGCTGGGGCTGGATGGGGTGGACGAGCTGGTATCGGGCAGGGCGCTGGGTTGTTGGTCTCCCGGCGTGCTGTCTGCCTGTCTCTGGGCGATGGCGGCTGCCGAGTGCTTGCATTTGGATGAGCCACACTGGCAGCTGAACAGCTTCCCTTTAACGTCCCAAAAGTGATCGCCGTAATCAAACCTGGGAATGGGAGAGAAATTCTAATTTTTTGTTCTAATGCAAAATAAATGAGCATCAACAAACGGAACTAGCATATGGAGTCTATTAGTATTAATGAGTAAATGGACAGTGATCAGACCCGAGCTCGTCTCCGGCATTGATGTTCTTGCAGGCGAAGAACGCGATGTGAGGAAATCTGAGGTCCTGGTGAGAGGTGAACACTCGACAGGGGAACAGATTCGGCTCACACTGATGGTTTATGAAGCGGCTGATGTTGCCGTAGAAACGCGCATCAACGCAGTACATATCACCCACCTGCAACAGCAGCGACGGAAAATAAATTGAGAAGGTGTTTGCAGAGAGTCAGACTGAAGAAAACGGGATGTGAGATTTATTTAGTAGGGCTTAACAATAAAAATAAGCTGTCAACATTTTTTTTTATTGATGTAAAGAAAAAATAAAGAAGAACTACTTTATATATATAACTTTTTGCAAAATAAGTAAGATTTTTTTAATAAAAAAAACATGGTGAAATATTACAATTTAAAAGAATCATCTTCTGTTTCAATCTATCTATCCATCATATCTCTATATATATCTCTCCATCTATATTCTATTTCTTTTTATCTATCTATCTATCTATCTGTCTGTCTGTCTATCTATCTATCTATCATATCTCTATACATATCTCTCATCTATATTCTATACATTTCTATCTATCTATCTAATTTCTATACATATCTCCATCTATATTCTACACATTTCTATTTATATACTATAAATTTCTATTATCTATCTATCTATCTATCTAATTTCTATACATATCTCTCCATCTATAATATATACCTTTCCATCTATAATCTATACATTTCTATCTATAATCTATACATTTCTATCTATCTAATTTCTATACATATCTCCATCTATATTCTATACATTTCTATCTGTCCATCCACCCATCTATCATATTTCTATACATATCTATCCATCTATATCTATACATTTCTATCTATCTATCTATCTATCTATCTATCTATCTATCTCTCTATCTCTCTATCTAGCTCTCTATCATATTTACATACATCTATCCATCTATATTCTATACATTTCTATCTATCCATCCATCCACCCATATTTCTATACATATCTATCCATCTATACCTTTACATTTCTATCTATCCATCTACCTACCTATCTCTACTGTATACATATCCATACATCCATCCCTCTCTCTCTCTATATGTATATGTATATGTATATATATATATATATATATTTCCATCCATCTATCCACCTATCTATCCATCTATCCATCCATCCATCCATCCGAGTAAGCACTGCAGCCCAGATTTTATCCCAACAGTCCAACATCTGTCTTTACAAGACTACTGAAGCCCTAAAATACAAGTACCAACAGTATCATGGTACAGCCAAATAAATCATTCTTCTGTGCTGACAAGGGTCATCTAAAGGATTTATGTGAAATTTGCTTGCAGGCATGCAGATAATCCACTATTGACAGCAGCAGACAGGAGAGGTAATGTGATTTTGAAGGAGAGTCATCCTAGGATGGCGATACCTTGCTGTCCAGACTAAAAAGATAGGAGTCATTCTCTCTGACATCTGCTTCGGCGTCAGAGATGATCTCTCCCACGTATCTGTTGGAAGGAAATGAGACATTAGGGTACCAACACACTAAGCACACAATCATATCCATACTGACAGGCCTAAACAAACGTCTACAGAACAAACCACACACACATACAGACTAAAACTCATTCACAAGAAGATATGAAGACGGAACAGGCCTCAATGACCTTTAGAAGCATTATAAAGCTCAGAAATGATCTAAATAAGAAACTCACTCGCACACAAATGTTCCTTGCGGGATATCCTGTAACGTCTTGACACCCCAGCCCATCATCTGCGTCCTGAACAACTGCAGTCTTATCCTAAGAATTAAGAAGATACCACTCTATCAAGATCATACACTATAGTTGACAAACAAGTACTATATATGTGAGCACTAAATAGTTGGTCAGGGTGATTAATCGACTGATTTTTAAATGGTTAGTTCACCTTCAAATGAAAATTCTGTCATTAATTACTCATCCTTGTGCCTTTCCAAACACGTAAGTTTATCTTGGGAACACAAATTAAGATATTTTTGATGAAACCTAAGAGCTTTCTGACCCTACACAGACAGCAACACAACTGACATGTTCAAGGCCCAGAAAGCAAGTAAGGACATTTTTAACCAAAAATATCTTAATTTGTGTTCTGAAGATGAAGGAAGGTGAACTAGTGAACTACCCCTTTAAATTATTTTGTTTTTGAAGCACACATTATCTATTTTCAACAACTACTAGGTGATTTTTTTTAACAAAATAAAGTTCAGGATTTTATGTGTACACTTAATATATGTGAGGTACCTTAGTCCGTTCTGTACCACACGGTTTTTGCAGTTTCTCCAGCATGAGCAGGCATGGTTGCACTCAAATATAAGAGGGGGCTCCTCATTGCAAAACTCAGGCAGCAGTCGGCTCTCCTGACGCCACAAACAAAGCATTTGAACTCTCATACTAAAAAGCGCCTTGCAACAAAACTTAAACTTAATCTTTAAACAAAAAGTCAGTGGTTCTCAGCCATTCAAAACTCGCCATTGTGCTAGATGCTAGATTACTTCCAGTGTTTTTCACTGAATAAGATATTTCACATAAAAGACATTTACATATAGTTCACAAGAGAAAATAATAGTTTATATTTATAAAAATATCCTTCAGGGTCTCACAAATTCTTTGGATTTTCAGCATTTTTGTGTATTTGAACCCTTTCCAACAATGACTTTATGATCTTGAGATCCATCTTTTCACACTGAGGGACTCATATGCAACTATTCAAACACTCACTGATGCTCCAGAGAAAACAAGATGCATTAAGAGCCAGGGGGGTGAAAACTTTTGAATTTGAAGATCAGGGTAAATTTAACTTATTTTGTCTTCTGGGAAACATGTAAGTATCTTCTGTAGCTTCTGAAGGGCAGTATTAAATGAAAAAAAAATAAAAAATATTTAGGCAAAATAAGAAAAATGTGCACATCTTCATTCTGTTCAAAAGTTTTCACCCCCAGCTCTTAATGCATCGTTTCTCCTTCTGAAGTATCAGTGAATGATTGAACCTTCTGTAATAGTTGCATATGAGTCCCTCAGTTGTCCTCAGTGTGAAAAGATGGATCTCAAAATCATAGAGTCAAAAAAAAAAAAAAACACACAGCTGTGGATTATTCAAGTAACAACATAGTATTAAGAATCAAGTGTATGTAAACTTTTGAACGGGGTCATTTTTATAAATTCAACTTATTTTATCTTGTTAATTTAATCTTGTTAATGTAAATGCATTTTATGTGAAATATCTCATTCAGGTCAGTACTACACAAAAAAATAACATGCATTTTGTATTATCTATAATTATTAACAAATAATATCCCCAATTATTATGCAAAATAATTAACATTTTGCAGATTCTATGAGGTGTATGTAAACTTTTGAATCTCACTTGGCCTTGTACTTAGCTAGTTCCACCTCTAGGTGGTGATGTTTGCCAAGTCAAATGACATTAACAGAAATTTAGAGCTAGTAATTCATGTAACTGTGCTTTAAAATAACCCATAGATTCCCAATTTACAGATTTAACATTACAAGTGAATGACAGAGAGCTTTCCAGGTTCTATTGATGAAGTGCTTAGAAATAAAGAAGACTTACTTTATCATACCAGCAGCGCAGGCTGAGTTGGCCACACATGCAACCAGCTGAGGAGCAATCGTCTTTACAGACGCAGTACTGCAGAGTGAAATAACACCATAATACATCTTTTCCCTTTGTTTAGAGGTTTATTACTCATTTAAAGCTTTGTCTAATTCATATTTGTCTACAGCGCCAAAACGATTAATCATCATTCTTATATCAATGAGAGTTGGAAAGGGTTAAGCTAAATGTTCACCTGCAAATGGGTGATATTTTTGTCAATGTTCATTGGGGACGTCACACAGCTATCAGGGACATATTTGTAGTTGTCAGGACAGGGTTCGCTATCCACTGCATTCACACACGGGATTGGGACTTTCTCGTAGCCTCTGGCGATGTCCCTAAACACAATTACATAGTGGTTTATAGGTTAATTTAGGTCTGCTGTAGATTAAGATGTCAATAATGTGAACTGAAGTGAGATATGAATTAAGTGCATCTACCTGTTGAGAAGCTTCTCTACAGGGCCAGTCCGGTTGCTGTTAGCTTCTCTCTGCTTTTTGCTAGCTTGAAGGGCGTTCCAAACCTTCGAGCTCTGACTGCAACACTCCATGGGCGTCTCTCCCTCTTTGTTCTTTAGGCTTATGTCAGCCCCCCGTGACAGAAACAAGCTACAAAAAGAGGCATTTTGTCTTAGTTTTTGTCTCAGACATATTTTCATCCTCAGTGTAAATGTTTTGTATTGATTCAGAGGTGGAAACCAACTCTAAGGATGGAAAAAAAAAAAAAAAAAGTGTAATCCATCTTCTCCTGTGGCAATATTACATTTGGGACTCCAACCAATCACTGTAACTGCCTGCCACTGGATCAATAATAAAATCTGTCCAGGAAATGATGAGAGCCAGCCTTTATTGCTAGTGTCCAGTTCCAATAAATCTACATGACATTGATCCAGTCTCCAATAAAAAATGCAACTTTAAGCTGATTAGGATCTACACAAGCACCTGATTAGACTGCAGTACATCGGATATGGGTGTAATCCTGCAGTACAGTTATCTTCTAGGAGGATGGCTCAGATGTCTCTAAGTTGTAAATAAGCCTAACTCACTACAGACCCTGTGAGATTGAAAGGAAGTTTCCTAATCAGTCAGTATGTGGAGGTTTACGCACTTTACACAGTCAAGCCGGCCCTCCCGTGACGCTATGTGCGACGGTGAGTCTCCGTGGACGTTGATGGCGTTGAGATCACACTTGGCATCCAGCAGGATCTCAGCTATCTCCACACAGCCAGAGAATGCCGCCCAGTGCAAACAGATATTCTCCTCCTAGAATCAAAGTTGACGATTGCAACAGATTAAATACACTGTTTTTTAAACAGACTTGGCCAACTAAACCTACGCAAGAATTGAAATACTGTAAAACTGCAGGTAAAACTCCAAGGCTTACAGACCTTGTCTCGAATGTTGATATCAGCCCCTTTGGAGAGCAACAGTTTTACTTGGTCTACATGTTTGTACTCCGTGGCCCAAATCATTGCGGTCCAACCTCCATCATCCTGGAACAAGAAATGAAATCTCAGTCTTGACTCCAATATCTCCTATTGTCACAGCACCATTAATCTCAAAGATTATCAGGATTTTTACAACTTTGTTTTACTCATAAATACTATGCAATGAAATACTTTAGACTTTGGAATTACTTTAGAGTTTGGAATTAGAACGCTGCATATTCATTATAAAAATGCCCATGGCATTTCAAGGTTAGAAGTCTAGAAAACATACTTTTAAAATTAATAAAATATGTAAATTGAAATGCAAATCATTTAAGTAATCTTGAGGCCCTCTAACTACTACTGGTATATACCTTAAAACAGCATAAATATATAAATAAAACCATCAATTAATGAACATATGCTTTAAAGGAGAAGTCCACCTCCAGAACAAAAATTTACTCAACCCCCTTGTCATCCAAAATGTTCATGTCTTACTTTCTTCAGTTGTAAAGAAATTCTGTTTTTTGAGGAAAACATTTCAGGATTTTTCTCAATTTAAAAAGTAAATAAATAATAATATATTTATGAAAATAATTGATTGTTTCGCTAGATAAGACCCTTCTTCCTCGGCTGGGATTGTTTACAACCGCATTTTGGAAACTGCATTTTGGAAGTTCAAACTCGGGGCACCATATCAGTCCATTATATGGAGAAAAATCCTTAAATGTTTTCCTCAAAAAACAATTTCTTTACAACTGAAGAAAGAAAGACATAAATCTTGGATGACAAGGGGGTGAGTACATTAACTATAATTTTTTGTTGGAAGTGGACTTCTCCTTTAAGGTTAAGACAAAACTTTTTAGATAAATAAGTGAAACGTTCTTTATTCTGGTTATTAAAAGGGATAGTTCACCCAAAAATGAAAATTCTGTCAATAATTACGTATGAACGAAGGTCTTATGGGTTTGGAACAATGTGAGGGTAAGTAATTAATAATGACAGAATTTTCATTTTTGGGTGAATTATCCCTTTAAAAGCCAACAAAACAAAAATTATTTCCAAAGCAACAAAATATTTTCTACTGTGTTGCTCAGAGGAATTGCTGAGTCTTTTAAAAGTTATAAAAGAAAAAAATGGGAGTGCATCATTAACATGCCTTGTAAATTCCAAAGCCTTGCCAATTCCAGTATCATTAAAGTAGCAAAATAAAACTTTGAGAAAGTCATTACAAGAATGGTGGGAAAAAACAAACTTGTGTTGTCAAGATTTCAGAAAGATGGAGGAGTATTGAAATTCCTCAGATATGTTTGGCACAGTCTATTGACACAAATGGTGGAAAATCCCTAAAAACACCATCTCGCATTCTCAAAACATGACATATGTTAATATAACAGAAGGTCAAAAACCTGGCAGTTAATATCTACAAGGCCTGTAGACAGCAAATGTTGTACAATGCCGAAATGCCCAGTCTTAGCAGCGAGATGGAGACATGTTGAACCTTCAACATCCTGAAAAAAAAAAAACAAGATGTGATCAGTCTTCAAACAGAGTGAATGTTCCTCAAAAAGCTTTTGATTACAGAATGTTGTTCTAAACCAGAGGTGCCCAAACTGAGACATGGAGGGCCGGAGTCCTGTAGAGTTTAGCTCCAACTTGCCTTAACACACCTGCCTGGAAGTTTCTAGCATGCCTAGTAAGAGCTTGATTAGCTAGTTCAGGTGTGTCTCATTGGGGTTGGAGCTAAACTCTACAGGACACTGGCATTCCAGAAACAACTTTAGGCTCCCCTGTACTAAACAGAATGGTTTATCAACTCTCTTGCTTGTGGAAGCTGACCTTGTGAGAGACGATGGCTCCAGCCCTCAAAAGATAGCGCACAGTTTCAAGATGATTGTTCTCACAGGCCTCCATAAGGGGTGTCCGTTGGTCCTCATCACACATGTCAAGGTTTGCACCAGCCTGAAGAATAAGATCACTGATTTTAATGACAACGTTAAAGTCACTGAGGTTAAACTAGGCATGACACACCTTGATATAAGCTGTGATAAGTTAATACTAATCATTTGCCCTCACCTGCACTAGCATATGGCAGACTTCCTGATGACCTGCTTCAGCTGCTACATGGAGCGGTGTGCGTTTGTTTTGGCTTTCCATTTTGAAGTTAGGGTCTATCCCATCCACTGAGAATGACAAAGGAGGTTTCCAGCACAGAGAAGACAACCATGAATAAGACAAACAACCTTATTCATCTCTCTTACCCAACATCAGTAGGACCTTCTGCAGCTCCCCTTGTTTGGCAGAAAGGTACAGCTGCTTTGGGTGAAACCGAAGCTTCTTGGGTCTTGGAGAAGAAGAAATTATGGGAATGAGTCAGTGCAAGTTGTACGAGTTCATAATGAACAAATGATTGAATAGATGGTTTTCTTACTTCTCTGCATCTAGAGCCAGCAGGACACTTTCCAGAGTTTCTTTAGGTGGTCCTGTTGGAGATCCAATTCCAGATCCACCTCCTACAGATCCAGTTTTGGAGCCCAAAGGGGACACAGATGTGTCCTGTGACTGTGGAAGTTTAAGTAAGGTGCTGTCTGCTTTGCCTTCTCCAAGAAGAGAGAGCCGAGTGGACCTTTATTGACAAAGAAATCAATATTAACCCAAAAGCTGGAGAAACATGATAATCCAGAATGTCCTACCTAGGTACAGTTGAGGTCAAAAGTTTACATACACCTTGCAGAATCTGCTAAATGTTAGTTATTAATGTAGCATAATGTTAATTATGTTTAATGTATAATTATTTTACCAAAATAAGAGGGATCATACAAAATGCATGCTATTTTTTATTTAGTATTGGCCAGGATAAGACATTTCACATAAAAGGTGTTTACATATAGTCCACAAGAGAAAATAATAGTTGAATTAATAAAAATTACCCCGTTCAAAAGTTTACACACACTTGATTCTTGTGGTAGTTGCTCATGAGTCCCTTGTTAGTCCTGAACAGTTAAACTGCCTGCTGTTCTTCAGAAAAATCCTTCAGGTCCCACAAATTATTCATTTTTTCTGCATTTTTGTGTATTTGAACTCTTTCCAACAAAGACTACGATTTTGAGATCCATCTTTTCACACTGAGGACAACCGAGGGACTCATATACAACTATTACAGAAGGTCCAAATGCTCACTGATGCTCCAGAAGGAAAAATTATGCATTAAGAGGGGGGGGTGAAAACTTTTGAACACAATGAAGATTTGTACATTTTTCTTATTTTGCCTAAATACCACATTTTTTAAAATTTAGTACTGCCCTTCAAAAGCTACAGAAGATACTTACATGTTTCCCAGAAGACAAAATAAGTTACATTTTCCCTGATCTTCAAATTCAAAAGTTTTCACCCCCCCGGATCTTAACGCATTGTGTTTCCTTCTGAAGCATCAGTGAGCATTTGAACCTTCTGTAATAGTTGCATATGAGTGACTCAGTTGTCCTCAGTGTGAAAAGATGGATCTCAAAATCACACAGTCATTGTTGGAAAGGGTTTAAACACAAAAATTCTGAAAAAACAAACAATTTGTGGGACCTGAAGGATTTTTTTGAAGAACAGCGGGCAGTTTAACTGTTCAGGACAAACAAGGGACTTATGAACAACTACCACTAAACAAACAAAAACAAAAAAACACAGCTGTGGATCAAGCGTATGCAAACTTTTGAACTGGGTCATTTTTATAAATTCAACTATTATTTTCTTTTGTGGACAATATGTAAACATCTTTCATGCGAAATGTCAGTACTAAATAACACGCATTTTGTATGATTTTGGTAAAATAATTAACATTTTGCAGATCCTTCAAGGTGTATGTACTTTTGACCTTAACTGTACACAACATTAAACAGCTTGCACATACCCTCCAGTGGTGGTGTCCGCTTTGCCCTCTGAGGTGCTAGGTGTGCAAGGGCCGTGGGTGAGAGGCACAGTAGACGTCGTATCGGCCTTGGCAATGGTGACCTCTTTCGCCTTGCTGACCTCCTCTCCACAGTGTGGACAAAAGCTCTGACCGTTGAGCACCGAGGCACAGGCTCGATGAAACCGGTGGGAGATGTTCACCTCTGGCTGGCACTCCATGAAGACACCCTACACGATGGCCACATGAAATACCTTCATGAGTGTTTTGCTCAAATGTGGCTGAAGTAAAAACTCTGGAGCTTTTCAGACACATGCACTCAGTGAATTTCTTGGCCATTGGCTTGTCATGCTGAAACCCAATCAAAGACCTAAAACGTTCTCTTGGGTAAAGCCAAAGACTCACGGCTCTGCAAAAGAAGCCACAGCCTGGGCAGCACTGATGTTTGACCATGCCCGTGCGATGGTCCTCACACAGAACCAGCAGTTGGACTGAGTTTGAAGGCCTCATCATCTCGTGCTTCAGCACTGCGCTCTGACAACGGATCAGCTACCCCCAGAACAACAGGGAACCAATTAGAATAGAGTTCAGAACCTCGGCTTTTAAAAAAAAAGAGTAAAAAAACGTGTATTGCAACATGAAACAAAATAAAGATGCCAAGTATTCAGCAGTTAGATGAATCCTAGGACCTTCTGTACCTGTAAACCGTACCTGTATTCAGACAGTATATAGCAGGTTTTCCTAACTCTGGCTCTCAACCCCAATCAACCACCTGAACAAGCTAATAAAAATCTTCAGGATTACTAGAAAAGACCTCAATGGCCAGAGTTGAGAATCCCTGTTATATACCAAGAAAATGTATTCCTGTAAATGCAATCACTGCCACCATCTACATAAGGGCAATCACCTCACCTGCCCGTCAATGCTTTCAGTCGCCATACACTTCCTGTCCGCAAGCGTGAGAATCTCTCGGCTCTTAGGCATCTCCATTCGACAGCTGCAAAGAGGCAGTTCCTGCACCATGTCAGCATCTGTGCTCACCACTGACCCTGAAACAGCTAAGAAACACCATCCGTAAGACTCTAATAATCAAGAAAGAGCTGAAAGACCATCATTTTGGAAACACAGATGGCAGAAAGTCAATGTTTCTTCAGACAGCACATAGATAGCACAAACTGCTTTAGGATTGCTCGTCAATAGACACATGGCCACCAGGGGGCATCATATCAGTTGAGTCTTGATGACTCATTTTATCCAAGATGGAGGCCACCACAAAGGCCTTGCAATAATCAAGCTCTGAACTTTACACAAATGCGGCTTTCAGGATGCTGAGCTCGAAACCAATCAAACGGAATAGCTTATGACACAAAAATCTGATTTGTAACCTGATAAAGCAGCCAAACTAGTAAACTTGAACTTGACTTAAAGAAATGAATAGACTACAGCTTGAAAAGACAAATTTATAAAGCATTTAACCAGAAACAGACTTCATAGCACTTCCTCATAGTCAAAAAGCAAACCATTGTTTAAATTTGCAAGATCATTTAATGCTTTCCCAAGCTAAATAGAGAACTAATATACCACAGGATTCAATTTCACCTGTACTCGGAGATGTCAGCAAGGCTTCCTGTGCCACTAGGTTGAGAGAGTCTATTGGGACTTCTTTATACTCTTTCTTGTTGTCAGAAGGGGCTGATGGGGAGCTCTGGCTCTCAGATTGAGACTGGGACTCCATTCCTGGAGTTATGGTGGGATAGACATAAAGAGATTTGTACAGCATTAACAGCTGAGGTGTTGCCCTACAGCAGATATTTGAGGAAAACATGCATTTTGGCATTTGCTGTACCTGAAAGTCCTTCTGTTTTCGTTTTCAATTTCCTCTTGCGTTTCCTTGATGGTCTGAGCCAGGCGTGGTCCCCCTTGACTTTCTTTTTCCATTTCTTTTTCAAACTGGACTCTGAACTCTGAGGAGGACAGAAGTAACTTACAGTCCATAAATTGAAACAAAGCATTATCTCAGATCTGTGACGCACACTGGTCTCAAAGCATACGCAATATTAGATAATGTTTGTGATCTCACCAAGTCTGATTCATTCCCTTCCTCTTCACCTTCGCCCTCTGGTGACTCCTCAGACTCCTGTTCTTCTTCAAGAGGCTTTTGAATTAAAAATGAACGAATAAACATCCTTTTAGGGGAACGTAGTGACTAGATGCTACTCTACTTGTTCAATGAACAAGTCATTTGGACAAAAAATCCAGGAAAGTAACTGACAAGAATGGATGGCTCATGAGCTTTGTTGCTGAATTCCCACCTGAGAAACTGAAGCTATCTTGGGTCCCTCCTGAGAGGCTTTGGCTCCATCCTCTCTGACCAGCTCCTCATCCTCCTCCGTGTCTTCTCCTTCCTCGGATTCTTCATCATCAGACTCATTCTCCATTCTCTCGCCATTCACATGCACAGCTTCCTTTGCCTGCTGTGAAGCCAAGGAATAAAAAGACTGGCATTGGACGTCAACATTCACGTCTTGGCTTTAAGAAGTACTGAAAAAGTCAACCAATTAGCAATGCAAAAACTTTAAAGGAAAAGATCACTCCCAGAATGAAAATTGCATGACAATTTACTCACCCCCCTTGTCATCCAGGATGCTTCTGGTATTTCTTTCTTCAACTGATTAAGGTTTTTAAGGAAAACATTCCAGGATTTTTCTGGACTTCAGTGGGGAACAGCAGGTTGAAGCTCCGAACTGCAGTTTCAATGCAGCTTCAAAGGGCTCTACACAATCCCAGCCGAGGAATAAGTGTCTTATCTAGTGAAACGATCCGTCATTTTCTAAGAAAAATACAAATTTATATACGTTTTAATCACAAATGCTCCTCTTTTGTACGAGCTGGACTTGACGCATTACGTAAACACATTGGACAGTTCACGCGTGACGTAGGCAAGAGTACTGACCCAGTGTTTACAAAGCGAATGTGCAAAGAAAGTCAAACGCCCTTTACAAAAAAAAGGTAGAACAACCAAAGTACACAGACGTAGAACTAACCGTGTTTCACTTTTCCAGCGTGAATACGCAATTTCTGAAGACGTATAGCACATTCAGAGCTAGTGCAAGACGAGCATTTGTGGTTAAAAAGTATATAGATTTTTGTTTTTTTAAGAAAATGACCAATCGTTTTGCTAGATAAGATCCTTATTCCTCAGCTGGAATCGTGTAAAGCCCTTTGAAGCTGCACTGAAAGTCCAATTTGGATCTTCAACCTGTTGGCTCTCATTGAAGTCTATTGTATGGAGAAAATTCCTGGAATGTTTTCCTCAAAAACCCTTAATTTCTTTGCAACTGAAGAAAGACAGACATGAACATCCTGGATGAAATGGGGGTGAGTAAATTATCAGGATTTTTTTTATTCTGGAAGTGAACTTCTCCTTTAAAATAAGATTACTAATGTTTAAAACTCAGTCTAACAATCTAAGCAACTACTTGAAGATTACGTTTAACAACACAATATGAAAGGTAGTTTTTCACTCTTTAGATGTGAATCTGGTGGTCTGATCTCTGACCTGAGGGTTGGCTGGAGACTGAGACATTCGTTGAAACATCTCCAGAACTGTGCGTTGTTTCAAGACTTTGTTTTTCTTCTTGGGCACAAGACTATACGTTCCCATCTTTCTTTTCTTCTTCCTTGACACGGCTGCTACTGAGGGAGAGACAGGTCTGGGTTCAACTGTCAATGCATAAAGAGAGAATTCTAGTATACAGGCCTGGATTCAAGCAATTGTTTGTAAAACAATGTGATCATTTTAATTAAAAACTCTAAAATGTAGGTCAAATTAACTACGTTTCAGTTTGAATTTAAACCGTGTGATGTAAATTCTGCTGCCAACTTGGTGCCATCAAAACTTCTTTAAGAAACACAATAAGTAAGCTAATTACAATTTTACCAGACATTTACATTTATACACTATTTTCCAGGCAGAAATAAAAGCAAAGACAGTAGCTGGGTTAAACTGTGTCTTTTGTAAATTTGAAAATATGTGATCCTGCTAAATTTTACATCAATAATTGTACATCAAGCTGAAAAAATAAGCTTCAATTGATGTATGGTTTGTTAGGATATGACAACATTTGGCTGAAATACAACAATTTGAAAATCTGGAATCTGAGGGTGCAAAAAAAAAATCAAAGTATTGAGAAAATCGCCTTAAAAGTTGTCCAAATTAAGTTCTTAGCAATGCATTACTAATCAAAAAAGTTTTGATATATTTACAGTAGGAAATCTGCAAAATATCTTCATGGAACATGATCTTCACTTAATATCCTAATGATTTTTGGCAAATAATTTTGACCCATATAATGTATTGTTGGTTATTGCTACAAATATACCCGTGCTACTTAGGACTGGTTTTGAGGTAAAATGTATGTCAAATTAGGTAAAGGTAGGTCAAATCTCTAACTTTTTGCACAGATATATGTAAATATAATGTAAATTTAATACCACATCAAAACAGAGTTTTTTTTGGATTCAAAGAAATACAGTGTATAACCTGTTTGTGGCTTGGCTGGTGTGGTGTTCAGTACAGATGTGGCGTCAGTTTGGCTTTGAGGTAGCTGATTCTGGACTGGAGATGGCTGAGGCTGCACTGCCTCTGGTTTACTCAGACTGTCATCTTTCACCACGACTGGCTCCTTATTTTCCCTATTCAAAAGCTAAAGGAGGAACAGAAATGCGATTATATGTATCCATGACTCATGAGCAGACCTAAAAAAAAAAAAAAAAGACCAAAACGCCATCGTAGGATGTTCAGTGCTGAACGCACTGACGTCATGACTAGTGCAGCTGATGTAGAAGAATTTTTCACTGCGGTAAATCCTCATTACCTTTAGTGTCTGGTTCGATGCCGGCCTTGACATAGTTTTGCGTGCACGATGTATCGTTGGCGGGGGTGTATTCGATACTATGCCGTTTTTAGTCTCTGTTTCCGCTCGCCTCTCTGTCGGGCTCGGACCTGGGCTTGCAGCACTGTTTGAAGAACCCTGGTCTGAGGCTCGCAATGTAGAAGCAGAAGGTGGCGAGCTTTTAGTCCCATGCCCCGATGTGGAACCCCCTACGGGGGACCAGTTAGTCCTGTGTGGGGCCGATACTGTGTCTTCCTGCTGTTTGCTTAGAATATATCCATTGCTGCCCACTGTTGAGCCATGGGGCGGCTCAGTCTCCGACAGTCCGTTCTCCATGGTTGAGGATCGGGCTGGTGACCCTTGTGCAGAGAGGTTCTGTTCAGTTCTCTTTGTGTCCATGTTTTCATAGGTCCCATTCAACTCAGTGGCCTCTCTGAGAGGGTCGGCTTGCCCGTTCGAGTGATCTTCATCTCCTCCTATAAGAAACAGAACAGAGGAAGATGACTTGATTTCATGATCTTAAGAGTTCAGAGATTCCAGGTTCAAAACAAGCTGACATCAAAAATAAATCAAAAATTGTGCTTCAAGTAAAAGTAAGACACTTGCAATGGAAGTAAATGGCACCAGAGACCAGAAGCTAATATTTTATGTTAAAGCACTTAAATTAATTCTTCCATTTAAAGTTTTTCTATTTAAGTTTTGCAATAAACAAACAAATAAATAAATAAAACAGGCTAAAGAATAAGCAAAAGTGAGTCAAGATGTAGTTATCAGAACAAATTCAGTATTTACCCTCGTCTTGATCACTGCGAGACTCTTTTGTCCCTTCGGACTTCATGGTTTCCCTCTTGCCTGAATTCCCATTGGCCAAACTGGAGGGCTGAAAACAAGCACACAGTTGAATTATTGTGTTTCCATAACATATAGAAAAAAAAATGTGTATATCAAACTATGAGAATCAGAGCATTTACAAATAATACATCTTATAAAAAAAAGAGGAAAGAGTACATGAAGCCAACTGATGAAACTTCACAACGTCCAAGGCAGGCTAATGGCAGGAATAACCTGTCTAAAACAATTATACTGGTAATGAGGCTGAAAGCAGATCAAATTAAGATCTGAATCCAAATTAAATCTAAAAATAGCAGATAATCATTATGGCCATTGGCAACAAAACATAAACACTAGCGAGAAAGAAAAAAAAAAAAAAAACATGGAGACATCCCTTGGGAATGTGAGAGGCTTATCCCAAAGGTTCAGTCTGAACAACATCTGAATAACAAGGGCTTTGATTGGCTGAGCTTTGAGCTGTCAATCACTCCCGAGTCAATATTTTCAAGAGACTCAATATCTCCCAGTGCTTTAAGCCATGACTGGTTTCAACAAAAGTCTACAGGCTCATTACACCTAAAAACGCCATGTCTGAAAATGAAAATGAACCAGTTATGACCAGACCCAATAATATCATGACATAACACTGAGGCCCAGCATGCTCTCGTTCCCTAATTGCACCCTTTTTTTTCTCTCTCCCGTTCATTTTACATGTTCTGGTTGAATTAGTCACTTTCGTTCTTGGTTACTTTTCCAATGAAAGCCTGACAAAGCCCATGTGGAACATCTCTCCTGCTTTGGTAAGTGAAACAAAACAAACCACTGGCAACAAATCCCCATTTCAGCAAGTAGATTCAGATCTCCCTGCAAAAACAAATTCGGGAAAGAGCCGAGACTTCATGGAAAGGCTTCTCTAACAGTGCATGGTGAGTCCAAGAAAATGCCCCTAGATGGATACAACAAAAAAATAAAGAAAGTGAAAAAAATGCTTGTACCATCAGGATGCCACATCCTTGAAATCTAACAAAATCACAAGAAAACGCAAGTCTAGAAAGAGTGTCCGTTGCCCAGAGGTCTCGTTTCTAAAGACAATGTACATCTACAGGATGTAGATCCAGTCGGACAGAGTAGATCAAGCTCACTTTGGCCTAGGAAGTCACCTGAGATCATGCATAATCCTTTGAGCTACTCCTCAACTTACTACCAGGAGAAACCTGCAACAACGTCAGGTGATCACCTGCATCAAGGATTCCAGCTTCGCCCAATTTGCTTGTCATTGAAGAAGCATGTTTCAAATAAACCCTTGAGAGGAAACAAACAGCAAGGAGGCATGAGGTGATGAGACAGACTTGTTGATTTTTTTTGTCTGGAAGCAAAGACGTCCTCGAGCCATGCAACTGAAGTGGTGCATCCAGTCTCACTCACACACCAGCCTCCAACTACTGGAGAGAATCTCTGCGACCAGGCTCAGAAAGGAAGAGGTAGGTCACAGGGTGCAGTAATTACAAGCAAATCCAAGCATTCCCCCACCGTTTGTCCCCTCCCCCACCCCAGCCCCGATCCCCAGACCTCATCTGATTGGCAGACACACCGGCTGCCTTCCGTTGCACAGCCAGAAAATGTCTGCCGCTCGTTGGAGCTGCTCTTGCAACAAAGGAGGTCGTGTGGCTTTCTGTTCCTCTCTCTCACCACCAGGGGAGCCATTTCATAATAAGAGTCCCTGCCCAAACCAGGCAAGATCTGCCCCAGTGACACCACAAAGACCCTGTTACACCTTATCAAATCAGTCCAACAGACGGTGGTTAAACTCTGAGGTCTGTCACATTGGGATCATTCTGTTGCAAAACGTCTCTAGTGCAGTGTTCCCCAACCATTTTTGTCTTCTGTGCCTCAACCGCCCCATCAGTAAGACTCAAGCACGCCTCCATCCAAAGTACCAGCAAATTTATTCACGAACGAAATCCAGATTAACAAGTCATTTGCAGTCTTTGTACAGTGGCATGTAATTAGCACCAAAGCTCAATTTATACAAGCAAAACATTCAGTCATTAGTAGAAACATTAATGAGAAGAAGAGTAAAGAAATCTGCTTCTGTCTGAAGTCTTTATAAATGACTATCTACGACTGCCTTACTATTTAATTGCATTGCTTTGTTGAATAAGAAACAATGCGTTAACCAATTAATGACAAAAACGAATCAGAAGATTTATCATATTTAAACACAACGTTTCTATTTGAAGTCATAATGTGTAATATTTGTTAGTCCCCCTGGTTTGGATTCTAGAAATTAGAGCATCATTATTATCTTAAGAAAAAACATACTTAATAGCTGAAAGGCCTCAAGAAGCAAAAGTCTTGGCACATTAGAAAAAAAAAAAAAGAGTTTCGGAAAAGATAGTTGCACAAAATGATCTCTAGTTACAAAAGTGGTTTTAAATCGCTAACAATAGTTACTGATTAGAAACTGTTATATATGGACTGACACGGTGTTATCTAGTAAGCCACAACGGTCAACTAATAACAACCATTTAGGTAAGTTGACTAGAGTATTCCATTTTTCTAATTTTCCTTTAAGCTTTCATATTTAATTAACCTGTTGTTCTTTAGCTGTTAGAAAGTTTGTAAGTTCAGAATAGAGAATAATAATCATTTTATAAAACATTTCACTTCATTTTGTTGGACAACTGGGAGAAATGCATTCAGCCACAAACAATGTACACTAGCTTCAGATGTTAAAGGGAACTTACGTGCACACCAAGTTCCCTACTGCCTCCAAAACTAAAACCAGTCTAGACTTTGGCAGTTTAGAGGCCTAAGTGCAAGAATATGTACATATGCAAATCTGCAGCTGATTTCGAGAATCTGGCACCATCACCACGTTGCACAAGGTCACAGATGCTCTGGCCCGATAACTGCAGCTAGTATATCCTGATCTATTGGCATTTCTAGCATGCATGGTCACAGTTTCACAGGAAGAACTTGGCACAGGCATATCTGAAGTGCTCAACAACCAATAAAGCTGAATTTTCCACCATCGTCCATTTACAGCATCTCCCCAAATCATGTCAAGGCCTTTTACGTCATCAATATATTTCAAACCATTACCTCCAGTGATCTTTTCGTCGCCAAAACATTTTTCAAGCAGACCAGCTGAAATGGATCCCAGATATCAGCTCCCACATTCCTCTCATTGAGAGAAAAGCATTTGACTGCGATGATCCAGTTGTTTCCCTGGATCTCCCCCTACAGGCCAAAGACGGAACTTGCTCAGTAGAGCAAAGAGGAGGGAAGGGCCTTCTGCTCCTTTCCACCATGTTGTAACCAGTGTTTACTGATACGACGAGCCAGACAGGGAACATTTTCCACTGGATATGGGGTACTGGATTGGGATTTGGCTAGACTGGGGATAGCAGACCAACATCAATGTGTGGCGAGCAACACATTTAGAGCTTGTAGGTAAAGAATCGAGATTTAACAAATAATTAAGAACTGAATCTATATATTGGGGTTTGCAAAAAAACAAACTCTGAATACAACAACTTCTCAATGTCATTTTTTCTCATGCACCACAATACAGTAGACTAAATCAGCTTACCGTTTTATTGAAAGCTAGATAAGATATAGTTTTTCTCTCTAATGACCTATTTTGCTGTCTATGGAGAGCGTAATTCTCCATCAACAAACAGGTTTTTTCATTCAACATGCGTATGATCAGCTTCTCCGGTATCTGGTAAGAATTAATCAGCCACCCGGTGATTTTTAAGACTTGATTTCATTAATCTGAGCTGTGGATTCAGGGTTAAACGGTGACCAGGGATTGTATCATGCCGTTCGGCAGCAGAGATCAAAGTGCAAACAACAAAACCACACAAGGATTTTGTTGACCTCACCTCTCTAATAGTTTCAATACACGCTGCAAGCTGAGAGCGCAATGTCTTAATGAGGACATATGAAATATGATTCACACCTTCATTTCAGTTTAATATGCAGTTACGTGTGCAAGCAAACGTCAGAGCTGAAGGGAATGTACGGTGTGTCAGCTGTGGCTGTGACTCGTATATGAATGGCAATCGATGAAAATACCAAAATGCAAACCAAGGCAATGTAGCAACAAGGAGTGAAACCATTTGAAAACACATTACAAAACGAAGCCAAAATACATATGCCTCTGTGTTTGGTCAGTTGCCATTTGGAGGAATAAAAATCCCAGGAAATAAGAAGGTCAGAAAAAAAAACAACAACAACAGGCCTCATTCTTTAGGTCTCACAGCAAAGACTAACCACTAAACTGTGTCATCAGTCTTGTCACAGAACCTGTTTCTTGTTAAAGCCTCTTTACAACTGGACGGTTTCAAAGAGTTCTCTCTGGAAACATACAAAAAAGCATGTTTTAAGATTTACTGTAGTCTCCTCAACATTGGCAGCCTAGGATCTCTCAACAGGCCTGGGCCTGCAAATTTTTGTTCCTTCCTGAACAATCTGTCTATGTTTGGAATAGCATACTACCACACTACTCTAACAATTTGGTATGCATACTACAAAAAATATGCATGAAATGAAATTACTTACAATGGCAAAAAGTGGAAAAACAACAGAGCACACAATGAGAAATACTGTATCCCACAATGCAATGCCTTTACAATTAACTTTTCCAGTGTTACAAATGAACCAAAAGCAACATCAGACATTTTCACCATCAACATTTGATCCGAATACCAAAAATGAAAACATTTTTAGAAAAACTTGTGTAAAATGTGATTATCTGCACTAGTTTAAAAATGTGTGCAAAGTCTGACAATGTAGTATACTAAAGATCGAAGCATTTTCTCTCTATTGTGATGCATCTCCAAGTGAAACAGCTTCTCAAATGAAAAAAAAAAAAGTAGGACAGGACTAGGATTGTCTGGATTGTTTACATCGTTGAACCGGTGCAATATGTCATCGAAGAAGAGATGTTGTTCTGAGGGCAATTTTTGATTAAATAATTAAAAAATAAATAAATAAAAAATAACGACATGCATGGATAAGTCATTTCTAATACCTGTAACATCTGATAAAAAATAAGAATTGAAAATGTAGATTTCATCATGGCTTTATTAAAGAAAAAGCGTGCAGAATGTTTTGGGACGCTTGATAAGTCTCCACTCTTTAAAGGCATCTAAAATTCTCTAGATCCAGATCAATAAAGATGTCAAAACAGGCAGAGCAAGCAAATACAAACTGAGGAAAGCTCCAGGACGCCAAGAGAGACTATTCAAAATTAGATGCGAGCATATAAAAACGAAGAACCACTTGCTTGCTGCCCAGTATTCAGAAACCTCTCCTCTTCCCTTGCTTTATATTTGTCTAAAGATTCATGCCAACAGAAGCAACCATCTGACCACAGACGCCATTAATCCTCAGGATTTTTCTCAAGACTTCAAACGTTGACTCAGACCTCTGTGAAGGAAGGAAAAGCCACTGTTGAAGGCTTCAAGCTGAAACGGATTTTGACACTGCGTGGTCTTGTTTTCAGCTGAGAGGGCCGTTGACTACAGCACTGGCTGAGAGCTAAAGACTGGGTGCCATATTAAGTCATTTCTCAGAGCCTTCCTCTCCTCTGAACATCAATGGGCTGCAAGTGAATGGTGAGATGAGTAAGTGATGACAAAAACAAGGAATCAAGATGACGAGTCTCAAATGATGAACATTCAGAAGCAGCATGATGAAGAACCCAAGCACTGAATCACCAAAGGTGCTCCTCCATTGGTTTCATACCTGCTTTCACAACGATGGCCTCCGTTGAGGGAGAAAGAGCTTCGAGCTGACTGCTCCTCTTTTCTTTTCTCCTCCCGCATGCAAGCATTCAACCGGCTTGTTGATCATGTGACCTGGAGGCTCCCTCTGTCGGCCGAGCTAGCGAAAGCTCACACTGAGCATGCTCAGTCAGTTCAAATTTCAATTTTTTTTCTCCTGAGAGCAGGGCAACAACGATTTCAGGCAGCCATTTCATTGCTGGAAAGGAGCAGGAAAGGTATGGTGAAGCTATAGAAACATGAAGCTTTGCTGTCTACCACAGGAACCAGGAGAAAGACTGTGTTATCCTTAATCTGCTGTCGTCTCTCAAGAGGTCTTTATCTCTTCTGAGTCCCTTAGTAGGGCACAGATGCCACGAGAGACACAAGGCCCAGAGAAGCCAGTGGCAAAAACTAGTCACTATCAAAGCTGACTGATACATTTGTATTTTAAATCAAATGCAGAAATCAACATGCTGATGCTAGCACAGGCTAATGAAAAACAATGAAGTTTGGATATAGTCTTTACGAATCAGCTTCAATTTCTCTGTATCCAAAACTGAAATCATTTACATTAAACAAGAGATGTGTACTGGAGATGAAGGTAAAACGACTCCATCAAAAGATACTTGAGGAATAGCATTTTCACAGATACAGTTTCAACAGTACAATCTGGTACATTTTAACTGGATATTTAGCAATCAAGAGGAAACAGACTACCTCAAGACAAAACAATTTAAATTATGGTTATTACATATAGCTCTTTCCAAAGAAAACGTCATTTAAATTTCCAAGGAAATAAAAAAACAGGTTTTGAGCCCATGTTATGAGCATAGTCATTTCAAGGAAAACAAACCAACTATTAATGACTCATCCTGCGCTACACTTTTTTTATTTAATCAAACACTGTACAATGAGAATGTCCTGCCCCCTAAACCACCTAACAGTGACATCAAGCTAGGGCTGGAAGATATGACCTAAAATCAAAATCTCGATTTAATGAACGTTTTACTTAGATTACAATTAATGATCAATTATTTTTACATATATTATTATTATTATTATTATTATTATTATTATTTCGCCCTCATAGTTACAAATGTAAATCTGACTCATCGCTATTGCATGTGATCTTCAGTGATCTTGTCCCGTCCCTCTATATGCGTATTTACTCTAGGTTCTTACTGTCCATTTACACAGAACACATAATTGCGTCTAAAACGCGAGCGTTCAGGAATAGTTTAAAATATGCGCAGCGCAGAATGCCTACTCCACCATGTTGCCGTCAAATACAAAAGTTAACATGCCAACCTGTTACTGTAAACAAAAGCTCGGAACGCTTGCCCCGCCTCTGTGGTCTTCTGATTGGTCCACTGTTTTGGAACTGACATTGATGAGTGGTGCTGTGCATGTTAACTTGACCAGAGTCCCTTTAAGACAAGTCATTTCAATCGGCGGCCATCTTTGAAACGCCTCTTGGGCATGCAAGTGCAGCTCCTATCTCTCATCAAATTTGCCAAAACTGTTCACCAAGTTTACGATTAAATTTCATATTTGAAATCACCAATGAAATCTGACAAACAACCGCTTCATAAATATTGTTCCTTATGCTCCAATAGCAATAAAAAGCTTATTTTTTAGGCTGGATCAGCCAGTGCGTATGCGCAGTTCTGAGCGCACATCTCAAAACGCTGTTCCTATAACAACCGGGACTTCTAACAGCAGATGTATTGACGCGCTTTACCGATTAGTGATTGGCTCTTTTACTCAGAGGGCGGGGCTTACCGCGATAGAGCGGTCATAATGAGCGTTGCATTTTTCCCCATTCAAAACTATTAGGGCTGTTCAATTCCGAAAATTTCGGAATTGAGTACGATTCCGATTCCTGGTTCTGGAATCGATGAGATTCGATTCCAAGAATCGATTCCTCACTGTTTTTTTCGATTCTTGTTTTTTGTTTTTTTAGAGTGGAGGAGCCTAATTTCGCCATGACTGTAGAATATAAAGGTCTTAGAAAGTAGCCTTATCATAATATTAAGCTTTATTTTTTAAAAATGATGATACATTTCTGTATTTCAATTGAAATTTGGCCTGTATTGCACATGAAATTAGTCACAGCCCACAGCGCAGCAGTGGACATGCGTTTATTGCATGAATAGAAGGCGGCACATTTCAGCTGAATGATGTGTACTTTAACGCCGGTAGCCTATGCTTTGCTCAAAATTAACAAACTATACACTGAAACAAAATAACCAGAACAACAACACTGATATAAGAGCTGGTGGTTTATCTGTCAAATCAGATGCGCTCTCTGCGTTTTCTTTCAGAATTAGCATTGGCTGATAGAAAGGTTAAAAAAATAGTATTTTATTTAAGATGAAAATAGGATCAAGACCCTCGATCACGTCATGATCTATTCCGTCGTGCCAAATTCTGCCTCAAACTCAAACGAGCTCAGTACCGACTCTTTTCATTCAGTTTATTTTCGTGAATCGATTTTCTGCGACGTTTGATGACAGCAGCCGAGATTTGCAGCCTTCGTATGATGCTGCCTTTCGTTTGAGAGGCACCCATAGATAAGCTTTGTTGAACTGAAAACGGCTATGAATGGGCAGTCGATTCCCCTTGATACGATCGATTCCCAACATCTCGGAATAGATTCTTTTTGGAATCGACTCCTAGCCCTAAAAACTATACGACTGACATGTAACACACCACTCATGTACAGTGTTACCAAGTCCACGGTTTTTCCGCGCAATTGGGCTACTTTAACAATGTTGCCGCGGATTGAAGCGACCCCAATAACGTGATATTTAGCCCCTGGAATGCTAATATGACTTAGGAAATCCCACCAAAAAACGTGTATTTTATCCCCCCGGAATGTGTTTTTTACCGGGGACCCCCCTTGAAAAGCCATTCAGCTAGTTTTAAGTAGCAACTGGGCGGGGTTTGTTGTGACAACCTGGAAACCCAATGGGAACGTATAAACAGAATTAAAAAAACGATATAACCGACATGGGAAAATGACGTCGTTCTTACGTCGTACGTAAGTTCTGAATTTCGGTTTCGAATACTTTTCCATTAATCGTCCAACCCTACATCAAGTACAAAATAGTGATTTAAGGCTATGACACCACTGCATCCTATAAGCCATTTTATTAATTAATTTAAAAAAATGTATTCCCACCCAAACGTCTTAATACACCACCATGCAAAAGTTTGGGGTTGGTAAGATTTTCTTTTTTAAAAGAAGTCCCTAAATGCTCCAAGTCTGCATTTATTTGATCAAAAATACAGTAAAAAGTGTTTTTCTTTATATTTTCAAAATATAATTTATTCCTGTGAAGGCAAAGCTGAACTTTAACACCTATTACTCCAGTCTTCGGCGTTACATGATCCTTCAGAAATCTTTCTAACATGATGATTTGCTGCTCAAGAAACATTTCTGATTATTATTAAATGTTAACAATAATGCTGCTTATGATTTTTGTAGAAATTTCTTTCAGGATTCTTGGATAAATAGTTCAAAAGAACAGCATTTTGGTTTTATTTATTTATTTTCGAACACTTAAAATGTCTGTACTGCTACTTTTGATCAATTTAATGCATCCTTGCCAGAAAAGTATTATTTTTATTTTAAACAATCTGACGCCAACTTTTGAACAGTATGTAAATGTGAGTACTGCTTAACTACATTATTTTTCTTCAATACTCCCATATTGCCAGGAACCATGTAGCATTTCTATTCCAACTGGTCAAAAAAACAACAATAGATCTTTACAGCCTCATCTACATGACACAAATCTAGCCTACATCTCCATTTTATCAGAGCAATACAGAGCAGGAGGCCTAATCAGTTCATATAATGTAGCTCTGTAGCCTGCAGATTGCACTCTGAAAGAAATCTAGTGCTCTCGTACTCATTACTGATTCTATACAATTCTTCCATAGTCCTAATGCATTTCTCCAAGACAGAAGCCATATAGGGTTATGAATACGCTAACTATGAGGACTAAGAATGCTCTGCACGATAGCTAAACTTTTGCAGCAATGAATGGATCTCAAATGTAAAATTCCTTTTGATTTTGCAAGACTCATTTCTCAACACACATCAAGGCCTCGTCTTGCAACCTTGGCAGGGGCCAAAAAAGTCTCTTGATTGTCATTCTGCCAGAAAACTGCACTACTGACACCACCACAGAACAGGACTTCACAACCGAACCCTGCACAGCATACTAGGAGCTTCGCTCAGCCATTTTGTAGTCACCTCATAGCACAGAGAAACTGATTCCCCAGAATCATACTGAAGGCCCTCAAGATCTTTTTTCAGAGCACGATAATGTAGTTTCACATCTTCCAGGTGGGAAGCAGCTAAGATCGATGCTTTCCTGGATTTTTTGCAGCACAGCAATGGAAAACAATGAAAGGGAAGGAGGGAGAGTTACAAACCAAAAGAAAAGAGAGACAGAGTGGCTATTCACGAATCTCTCCTCAATCTACAGCTTGGTTTATATCACCCTATTATAAAAGAAATAGCAATATAACATGTAAACACACAGACGCAGACTTGTGTTTTGAGATTATAAATCCAGACGGCTCCAGGCATGCAAACAAGCTTCTTACAAATGCAGAGAGATCCTAGTATTCACCTCAAAGGAATCTACAACAGGACCAGCCAGTGAAACCAAGCTCATTGCCAGCAGTCTATGTTTTGCACTGCTGATTATAGGCGGCCGATGTCAGCACTCGGGTATCAGGAAAAGCATCAAGGATTGCCTGCATAATCGGCACGATTTGCTTGGCTGCTCAAGTTTATCCCATTTGCAAGTTCTTCTTTTCTGGCATTGAAGACAAAACGTAGTAAACCATCTAATAATGAAAATAACATTCTTGTCTAAGGCTCGACAGGAACTGGATTTGAGAGGCTGCAGTTGAGGACTTCAATGAGTGTTGAAAAAAATCTACCCTTAAACAGATTAGGAAATTTGTGATTATTCTTTCAAAAACGCTGAAGTTGCTGAAGAGACAGGGCAAGCCAATTAAATATGGTTTTAGGGTACAGCTACACCCCCAAAAAAATTTATCCAAGGAAAGCATTCGGTGGTCAGATTTGGGATGAGCGTCGAACCAATTCTCGCAGAACTGAGTTTAAGTCCAACTTCAAGCAGACCCGCTCTTTAGATCCTGGAACATGAGCTTAATCAGTTCAATCAGATGAATCAGATAATATCCAAAAATCAGAAGAAAAACTCATTTCAAAGCTGAAAAAAAGTAGATTTTTGGAGTACCAAGTCCATTTCTTTTAAAAACCCTACAGCAAACCAGTTGGGAGCAGCTATCTGGAAATACTTGTTCCTTTGACCACAAAAGCAAAAATGGAGATGGAAATAATCCTGCTTCATCAGAGGTCAAACCCTCTAGCAACATGGCTGTATCTGCCTTAAGCAGTGGTCTTCATTCATGGGGGAGGAGGAAACAAATTTACACTCTCCAAACGACTAGCTATCTTCCCACACATGCACCGTCCCTAAGCACAGGTCACATGACCAGCTCTCTGTAAAAAGCTCTGACATGGCCCACACTGAGCATGCTCAGATGGAGCTCTACTGTTCTTCACGAAGAAGGAAGAGCAGAAAAAAAACAACACTGCAGCCATTTCATGGAACGGGCTCTAGCTACAATCATTGGGCTCTTTGGTGTGTTTAACGCTGTTACTGTTGCTCAATCTAATACCATTGTGATATTTCGAAGGTTTCTGACTAGATTGAGAAGCAATACACAACCAGCACATTTTGAATGCGCATACTTATAAATGTGTCAAGCCTGTACATTTACACATAAACATGAATTATTAAGCATCGAACTTTGTTTCCTGCAATATAAAAGTCAAAAGTGCAATTTCAAACAATGTGGTTTGAATTTAAGCAAAACACATCCTTGAGCTAAACTGAAACAATAAGGGTTTTTTTTTAATGCTAAACAAAATTTGCTGAATCATTAGTCTTTTAAAATAGGTTTCACACCTCTGACTTTTTTTTTTGCAAATATCCAGCTGCTTTGAAATTTGAATGTCAACAGGAATTGAAAGAAATCAGAGATAAAATGCAAAGTATCAGGAAATGATTATTATGATTATTTGTATATAAAAACCTAAATAATCAGTTATAGATACATGTTTTCTAGCATGGGAAAATGACGTTGAGAACATTGTCTAATGTAGCTCCCTTCAATTTCCCAAAAGCACAGTTGAGTAGACACAAAATTAAGCATGAGTCTTAACTATAAGCGAGCCATAAAACAGCAAATAAATAATTGTTTTTGAGGCCTGAAATCATCAACTAAAAAAAAGCTCCTCTGACAACACATTTTGACTATGCAGCGTTTATTTTGTGTACACTATAGCTGTTTCCATCACCTTGTGTTTATGCGCATTTTGAAGCATCGAATCAGCAACGAATGATGTAAACTCCTAATTTAAAAAAATCCATTAATTTTTCAGAAAAAAAAAGAAAGAAAACGTTTTTAAACGTTTGCACTAAAGAGTTAATGTGAATAATGGGAGTTGGAAATGCATTTACCGAATAAACTCAGACGTAGCCTGATGGAACGCACCTACTTAATTTCACAATCCAAGTAGCATGACGCGTCCGGTGTGCGATAGAGTCAACAGTCACTAGAGTGTGACGAAAAGTGTGACTGCATATCGGCAAAAATCCAATAGTGTGCAAAAAAAAAAAAAAAAAAAAAAAAATGAAGCTACATTTAGAAAAACTTATATAAAAAAAGTGTTAGTGCTGCCTTCCAATTTTAAGTTTACTCAACTCAATTATCAACATTTTCATGTAGTACAACTTAACATGGCATGTTGACTAAACTTAAATTTTTAAGGTAGCACAAACACTAAGCTGAGTTTTTTTTTTACAGTGTAGAGTAGTAGGGCCCTATGATTTCCGTAATGTTGAAAACGTGGACTGAATAATGGAATCCAGTTCTTAAAATCGAATTTACTGTATAACGTAGGGATGGGATGGTGAGAAAATTTTCCCACTGGTTAATCAACGTGTGACAACAACGGTAATACCGGGGTCACTGGGAGAGGGGTTGGGGTGTAGTCCATTAGATTTTTTTCCTCTTTTCCACATTTTTCTTCACTTTTAAATAGCTTGCAAATGCCGTGCGCATTTTACTTTCACTTTCGAATTAGCAGCAATTCAGTGTCAATTGACTGAATTTTCAACAACAAAACAGTACGACAAACTCACTTATATTAAACACAGAATGATTCATTTATTAACAAAACAAATAAAAATACACCATGGTACAGGCCTGATAAAAAATAACTTCCACAAAGTTTAATTATAAAAAACTGAAAATCAGCAAACACAGTGGAACCAAATAAATAAGAAACAAATGTTCTTCCAGTGAGTTTCCAAAATCACCTTTTAGTTAAACACCAACAGTCAAAATCCAAAATGTTTTTAAAACAGGCACTTTTGTATTTTGTTTTGAAACAAAATCTTTCACCAACGCCTTGTTTTTCTCACCTTACTCATTAGCTCGACTCACTCTCCTCACGTAATAAATAAAATCTGATCTGCGATGCGTGACTGTTGTTCGGCACATTGCAGCAGCCACGTTCAGTTCGTAATTGTACAGCCTGCTCTCTAACTTAACTAAATGATTTTTATTACTAAAAAATAATATAAAAACAATGGTGGGGCTTAACACCGGTTCACATCGGTAACACCAACAATCGCAACAAGCCTAGTATAACGTCAAACGTCATTTGAGCTTTTGAAAACATGTTTAAAAGTGCATGTTTTTGAAAACAATACCGTTATCGTCTCCTTGTACACTATAAAAACACATTTTTGTGAAAATGGTGATGTCATGCCCATCTGTATTACATGATCAGTCAATCAATCATCAATTGCATGATCTTTACAAACTGACATTGCCATCTACTGGCCTGGCATGCATTGTTTTCACCAATCTGTGCGAATGGAGATTGTTTTGTACTTGAAACTTTTCAAAAACACAAATGAATTCCATTCAGCCCAAAGAGTATGAAACTATGAAATGAAGTATGAAAAAAAAACGTCCATCCTATTGTTGACAGCAATAGCCTAGTCGGCAGTGCGTCAACATATAACGCTGTTGCGTTATGGACGTCCCGAGTTCGAATCCTGGCTTGGTTGCTAATTTGGAAGGACAGCCTGATCTATCTATTGTCTGGCTTTTGCATTTGATTGCAATAAATGGTTGCCGAAGGCTCGAGTTCCACTAGCCAATTTTGCAATCTTGTAAGCTTAATTCACATAGATTCATAAAAACTTTGTCCACATTATTTATGCAGACATTTTGTTTTTCTTTCCGTATTTGTGAAACGGTGAGGCATGCACAAGTTTCTTAAAGTGTCATCGCCATCTACTGGCCTGGCATGCATAATACAGTGTTTTTAGCAATTTTCGCTGACCCGTATGAATGGGGATCATTTTGTACATGAAACTACTTAAAAACAGAAAATTTTTGTTTTTAATACAATGTTATCCTGTAAATGTACCCTTAAATGGCAAAACTACTTCTATTTAAATATGAAGTCTGCTTCAAAAGCGTTTCACCATTTAATTTGAAAAAAACTAATGTCAGATACACATAGAAACTCAAAGATCTTTACTTTACAAACCACCAAAAAAAAAAAAAAAATCTTGGTTTTAACTTGAAGAAATTATGACAGAAAAACATTAGTACAACTATAGTACTTCTTAAAATCATAACAATGCCGTTTATTAAAATATCATACAATTTTTCATCCATGCATGTTGCAGCACTCCGCTTTGCCAAAAAAATTAATTTAATTTTTTTAAAATGTAATTTAAAATTCGTTCATCCATTAATGGAATTGTTTAAGTTTCATCAGATCTCTGTAATTTTCGCGAACGTATCGCGATTCTCGCTTCAATCAATTCTGAGCTAAGTTTTCAACAGCAGATGGCACCGCGTGTTTTACAAACAGCCATACTCTCCTTGGGTCCAGTTCCTTACACACACACCACTTTAACCTAAAACAATCATTCATAAAGTCGAAAAGGTTAAAGCAAATTACAAGAGTGTTCTGTGGGCTGTTTACATTAATCCTGCATTCCAAAAGCTGGGGTGCAAGTACATTTAACCACTTCCATTACTCATCCTAATGCACAAACGCTCTTCTTCGTGAGCATTTAAGTGTGCGGCTGAAAACTGGCCTAAATCACCATCTGCTTAGTTAAAAACTAAGCTCTGAATCGATTCTAGAGAGAATCACGATGCATTCTGAAAAATCTAACTGATTTAATTACCAAACCCCTAAAAATCACATATTCTACAATTTAAATTAAAAAAAAAAAAATGAAGAAAAAAAGAACATTTAAAAATGCAAAGGGGGAAATTGTATTTTATGTGATTTGAAGACATCTACAAGCAAAACATCTACAATATATATAATAAATTATTTGTCTTTTAAGATTACCAAATATTATATGCCACAATACAGAAATAATTTTTGTGGGGCCCCATGTAGTTATAGTATCTGCCAACTAAATATATGTTTATTAATTACAGTTATCTTAAAAATGAGAAGTCTCTATTAAATAACACTTAAATTTGTTTCATTATTTAAAGTTGTATGTTTCATTTAAATAGCCAAAAAAATGAGATGGTTGGTGTGCAAGGCCACGTCTCGCAAGCTTAAAGTTAACAACCCCAGTAACTTCCTGTTAAGTTAATGGCCCTGCTGACTCTCAGACTGCATGTTTGATATCACCACTGGCAGTTGGCTGGGCGGGATCTTGCGGCTGTGGCCATGAGTGAGCTCGTACTCACTCCAAACGGAGTCATAATCATTTTAATGAGCTGCTGTCATTGTTACAGTTCCTGTTTTAGATGTATCCACCGCTAAACGTCAACTACAAAAAACACGGATTGTGGTTGCCACATGGGTGGTTCCTGACCACAACCAAACTTACTAGTAATCAAACTTACTAGTTTGCATCAAACACACTAACATAGCACATTCCATTCAGGCCAAAGAGTTCGACTTCAGTCTCAATCCATCACACTTCTATCCATCTAGACACGACTGAACATACAGCCTTTTCAAGAAGTGACTGAAAAATTAATTATGAACAAACTGTCCCATTTAAACCAAATACATACGTCCTCTTTGGAACTTTCTCCAAAAACTGCCCTTCTTTTTTGATTGCTAATTTGGAAGGATGGCCTGATCTAACTAAATCAGGGTTTTGCATTTTGTTGCAATAAATTGTTGCCTAAGGCCTGTTAGCCTAACTAATGTAACATTTAAAATTAAATAATCAAATGCAAAATAAGACTGCATAGGCTTCACTGTATAAAGTAAATGTAGATTAATCCTTGTTAAAGCTACAAATGTTAACTGGTCAGGAGCAGTGAAAGATTTGCTCTCTTGTTTGATTAACATTAATGACGTATGCTATGTTTCCGTCACCCAGTTTTAGGTGCATTTTGAAGTATCGCATCAGAAATGAGTGATGGAAACACCATATTTTAAAAAAAACATCCCTTAATTTGTAAAAACGTTTTTATGCTCACTTGAGGTGGTTTTTGACAGTGCTACACACACTTAAACCTAAAATAATCATTCATAAAGTTCAAAAAAAGGTTAAAGCAAAGTATAAGGGTGTTCACAGTGGGCTGCGTTTACATTAATCTTGTGTCAAAAAAAACATTGCCGGCGCCAACAGCCTCAAGGTTAGTGCGTCGACATTAGAGGTCGACCGATATTGGATTTTACCGATGCCAATAACTAGGTTGGACCACACTGGCTGATACCGATTAATCAACCGATAGTTTTTAAAATGGATACTTAACGGAAAATAAATAGTGCTCTATTATTTAAAAAAAAAGTAGCCTACTGAACCATACTTTGTAAATAAATAAAAATATTAATATTAATTATATATTGATCATTACAGTTAGTTCATTGTTCATTAATGTTAACAAAAGCAACTAAAACTTTTAAAATATATCAGTAAATGCTGAAATTAACACACTCTAACAAGGAACCATACTTCTATTCTACAGATTTTATGAATTCTAATGTTACAAACGGACTCATATTGTTACCATTACATCAACAATCAAGCTAAAGATGGCCATCTTTAAATATCTACACAAAGGCCACAGTATTGAAATTGCATACATACGGATATTGTGTACTTTCACAAATTATCTGCTTCTATTCTAGAACATTTGTGGTTATCTAATCAAAATATAAAAATATGTTAGTCACACAATGGGCAAAGAACTTATCTGCAACTATCCGGTATCAGACACACTGGACGTGTCGTGTTCAATTCAAGTGGCCGTCTACAAGACTTTATTTGATCACCAAACGGGCAAAAGTATACTGTACACACCTTTTCGTTGTCCGTGTTTTAAATCCACCTTTGAAGTGTCCTGCTCTGTGCAACGCACAGTGTCACATGTCTAAACAAACGGCACGTGCTGTCAGTGATTTCCGCCATTAGAGGCCGCTCTCATGCTGTATAACAAAGACTATAGGGACTGTAGTATAATGACGACCTTCTCAGCCGCTCCAGCAACGGACCCAACCCGAAAAAAAACTATCGGCATGGATTTTTGCCGATAAGCGACAGTTCCGCCAATCAACTATCGGTGCCGATTAATCGGCAAAACCAATACATCGGTCGACCTCTAGTCGAAACACAGCGCAACTGCGCTTACGGCGACCTGAGTTCGATTCCCGTCTAGGGGTCCTTTGCTAATCCCACTCCTCTCTCTCCTCGCACTGTTTTCCTGTTGTCTCTCTACTGTCCTATCTATAAAAGGCATAAAAAGCCCAATTAATTATTTCCTGAGAAAACCACAATGCATTCGGAAAATCTCAGCATCAATCAATGAATTGTGATGCACCGACTTATCAACACAGCCCTATATTTTGCATCCAGTTTCTTTCTTGGCTGTTTACGTTCACTTAAAGTTCGGTCGTCAGTCAACATCTGCTCTCGTCGTGCTAACGTCGGCGGGGGTTTGCCAGATTTAACATGTTGAATCGCTGTCGGGACATTGGGAAAAGTTAAAACTCTGACTGGATGTTCAGTTTAGCAAACGAGCCAGTGCCGAAGAATTAAAGTGAAAGTGATAAAAACGATTAAATAAATGAAGTCGTCACAAACAGAAGTCTGTTCTCATGTTACATGATTTTTCCCAAGCATTCCAATATGTGAATATTTTCCTAACAACATGAGCTGCTTAAAATAAAGAAAGTTATAAACATAAATGATATTCAAAGTAGTAAGCAAGCGCTGCTTTGTTTTACGTTTCGTATATCTGCATATATCTGGTATATCAATGTTTCAGTTTCTCATTTTGAATGATGAATATATAATATTAGGGTTGAGCGATATGGCAAAAAAATTTAATCTCACAAAAATCAGCAAAAAAACGCCCAGACCTAATAAAAAGCTGCTAATTTAGACAGATAAATCTTCTCACGCAAGCGCAGAATGCATGTGTAAGTTTACAGTTGGCTGTAGTCTGAGCAGCGTGTTCAAGTGCAGTATTCTGGTCCACACACGACCGTTTTGACATAACTTAGACATAACTCGCCCTGAGACATAACTCACCAAGGAGGGTATTTGAATTAATGTGTGTATTTGTCTGTTCAAGCGCAAGAAGATGCAAAAGAGAACTCAAGTGAAATTTATTTGAGCAAAAACCGAATAAAGTTTTATGCAAAATTATGTGGTTAAATAAATCACATGCCCACAATTTTTGGGGGAATAATTCTGTGGCTTCTCAGAAAATGATATTTTGAAGAATGTTGAGGGCCAAACTACATTATATCTCATCGTCTTTCTTTAATGGAGAAAAAAAAAATGATGACAGAATTTTCACTTTTAAGTGAACTATCCCTACTAAAAAACAAAGATTGCCACCCCTTCTCATGAGGTTTCAGCCTAGCCAAACAAGTTTATTTTTCCCACTGAAAATTTTTCACCAAGCCAACCTTCCTTGACTTTATGCCAAAGTCACACGTTGATCAGTTGCACAAGACATTTAGAAACAACAAAGTCAGCTTCAGACAATCACTGAATGCAGTCCCTAATGTATTTGTAGTGAATAATATGCACCTGGAACTTCCATACTAAATAAATGCTTCATCTTTGTGTTCTCTTAATTAAAAATACTCAACAAGAACACTCCAAGGAGAAACTCTCAACTGGACCATCTGCTTGATGTCTTCCACAGAACATTTCTCAAACAAAGGCTTGTATTACAGCCCATACTGTCACGCACCTTCATGTACTTCTTTCTTCATACCCTCCTTCCTACTAGAGACACTTGAAACTGATGAAAAGACCCAATCACGGGGCTCCCCCTGTCGGTCAATAAGTGCAAGTTCTAACCAAAGGATAAACATGGTAATATGTTTTCTGATATGATTTCCTCATAGTATTTCATATAGCGAGCGCCTAAACACTGTGCAGACAAGGCTGTCAGTAATAAACTGTTGTGCATTCAATTTTATGCAATATAATATATATCTGAGTTATGCAAAAAACTAAAACATTGCTGAATACCCCTTCCTTTGAATATGACTTAACAGGATGGCCCCTGTCAAAAAAAAATCCTATACAGTATTTTAACTGGAGTTTCTATCATGATTTGGAACTAATTCTTAATATTTTTATGTTTGAACCTTTAGGAAAATTTACATTAGGTGTCCTTAGGACAGTCAAAATTATTACAACCATTCCAAAAGGATTCCCTTGAGAATTTTAACAAGGGACACAACAGTTCTCCAAAGAGCAAACGCGTATCTGAAATCATTTTTCATGTAACCAGTATAACTTAATTTTAACCACACAACACTAATGTTGACAAGTGTTTTAGCACCAAGTAGCTCCTAGCTACAGCTTCCTGCATGAAAGATGCAACAAACTACTGGTATTACTGAAACCTTCCCACACACAAACGGAAGGCCGCTAGGTGTTTGGCTGAGGTATGAAGTGAAGCGTTTGTGGATGGTACAATAATATAACAATAATGCACTGCCGCTGTATTTACAATAGCAACACGGCAGCATCTGAAGCCGGATAGTGCCCTGGAACCAGCATAACAACAATCACCTTGCCGTGTACAAAGAGCACAGGGGAACTGTATTCAGGTTTCCAGGCAACAGCAGCCGCACTGCAAAAGGGGAGGCCGCCCCATTATTTCCTCTCACAAAGCTTCACGCGCACTCGCTCGCACAAAAGCACCGAGTTTTCATACTGAAACAGACCGTCAGGCGGGCTCTTTGAAAGAGCCGTGACGAAACCTGACCAGGATAGCCGCTCAAACCTTTAACCACCTGCTCAATATGCCTCAAAACGGTCTGTCAATTAGTCGCTTAGTCAGACTGACCGAAAACGCACGATTACACGGATAAACAAAGTTACAATGTAGAATCGTTGCTCTGCTCTTACCTCAGTTTTCATTGAAGCCATGGCTCCTCACCCCGAGACCCCGCCCCCTCAGGCTTACGTCACTGATTCACTTTCTTTCAGCTATGTGGAGTAGTGAAGTCCGACTCATTTCAGAGAATCGGTTCGTTCAAACTGGTTCAAAGAGCAAGTTCAAATACGGGGATTCGTGATTATTTTTTACGCCGTGAAGTAATTACGCCATCTACATGTAGCAGTGAGATTTTGGTTATTTTGTGCAGGTTGAGTTGTGCTCATTTGGCTTGGTTTTGGTAAAATTTCTGAGATTCAGAAATTCATCGATACGTAAACAACAACAACAAACACAACAAACAATAATAAGTTTTAAAAATCAGAAAGCTGTAAAATCTTTTTAGGTTTTTAAAAATGTATTTAGATTTTTGTAGTATTTATTTATTTATGGTATTTATTTATTTTTGTGGTATTTATTTATTTAATGTACCCCATGGCTGTATTTGTAAATCTTTAAAAAATATATCAGAAAGCTGTAAAATCTTTTTAGATTTTATTTTATTTATTTAGCCTTTTGTGTTATTTATTTTTTTATGTACCCCCTGGCTGTATTTGTAAATCTTTTAAAAAATCAGAAAGCTGTACAATCTTTTTGTATTTTTTTTTTTTATTTACTTGTTAGTATTTATTTATTTTATTATTATTATTAATTTTAATACACCCCCTGGCTGTATTTGTAAAAAAAAAAAAAAAAAAAAAAAAAATCAGAAAGCTGTACAATCTTTTTGTATTTTTAAAAATTTATTTAGATTTTTGTGGTATTTATTTATTTATTTAATGTACCCCCTGGCTGTATCTGTAGATCTTAAAAAATATCAGAAAGCTGTAAAATCTTTTTAGATTTTATTTTATTTATTTAGCCTTTTGTGTTATTTATTTATTTATTTTTTAATGTACCCCCTGGCTGTATTTGTAAATCTTTTAAAAAATCAGAAAGCTGTACAATCTTTTTGTATATACATATTTTTTTTTACTTGTTAGTATTTATTTATTTTATTATTATTATTATTTTTAATACACCCCCTGGCTGTATTTGTAAAAAAAATAATAATAATTATTTTTTTTTGCATTTTTAAAAATTTATTTAGATTTTTGTGGTATTTATTTATTTATTTATTTAATGTACCCCATGGCTGTATTTGTAAACCTTAAAAAAAAAAAAAAAAAAAAAAAAAAAAAAAAAAAAAAGCTGTTAAATATTTCTAGATTTTTTAACACTGTGTTGTTTATTTATTATTTATTTTTTTAATGTACCCCCTGGCTGTATTTGTAAATCTTTTTGTAAAAAATCAGAAAGCTATTTTATTTAATTTTTACAAATATTTTTATTTATTTACTTTTAAGTATTTATTTATTTTATTTTTTTTTTAATACACCCCCTGGCTGTTTTTGTAATAAAAAATAAATAAATAAATAAATAAAAATAAACAAACACCCTGGAGTGGTATATTGTAAGATCTAAATTAAAACATTACTGTTTATTACGTGTTTTTAATTATGTTTTATTACCAAGCGTTTTATTGTAATTTTATATGTCCCAGGTCAATCTGTTGCAGCCATGATGCATCTCATAAGACAACATCTAATCATTTAAAATTTAACATAATTTGTATTCCCTGCTATAGCCTATCGGTTTTATTGGCAACTGTGACAGACCCTGTGGGTTTCTACTGTTAATTACTAAATCCACTAAATCCTAATGGAATATGTCCCAAAATACATTACAGAATATGTTTTTTTTTGTTTTTTTTGTAAAACTTTTTGTAAAGGAGTCAGTGGTGAATTGAACCGATTCAGTCCAGTTCGTAAATGAACTGTTCACTCCAGTTTTTTCAAATAGATCAAATGATTCATTGAAAAGATTCGATTCAACAATCGATTAGTTTCTGAATCGGACAGTGCTAACCTTTGCTCATCATTCATATGGAAATAATACAGAGCTTTGAACATTCTTGTACCAGGCTTATTTCTAACCAAGCCATTTTAAAACCTAACCTGGTCTCCCAGCATGCCCAAGCTGAAAACTTCCTAAAACCCCCAACAGACAACAGGCCAGCCAGACCACAAAACCAGCATAGGCATTTTATTTCAACAGGAAGTAACTTATTTCAGACCATCCATTAACATTTTCCATTCACATTTCTTTCTGGTTTCGTGACTCCATCTTTCCTTTAGGCTTTTGTAGTGTCTACCATCCATGGCGACTACACACCGATGTCCATGTCCTTATGTGGCACTGTGATAATGATGGATTGGGATCAGTTTCTATGGCAACAGGAAAGAGGCAGCAGGCAGTGCTGGAGGTGTAGCTGGTCGCCTTGATCTTTTACCCCCTATTTCCTTCTGTTGCCATCCAGAAAACTGAGTGAGAATCGCTGAAAACCAGGCGATCAGTTGCTGTTCTAAATGATGTTTATTCAAGTGAATTTATTCAGGACTACAGAGATACATTATGTGATACAACAAATTGTTTAATAACCATTACTAATGTGTATTTTGTCACTGATTATAATTTAGGGGACATATCTTTTTTAATCAATTACCCACCAACAAAGGAAAATTTGCAGATAATGTACTCACCCTCAAGTCATCCAAGATATAGATGAGTTTGTTTCTTCATTGGAATAGATTTGGAGAATATTTAGCATTACATCACTTGCTCACCAGTGGATGGGAATGGGTGCCGTCAGAATGAGTCCAAACAGCATCACAATCATCCACACGACTCCAGTCAATCAATTAATATTGTGTGAAGTGAATAGCAGTGTGTTTGTAATAAACAAGTCCATCAAGACTTTTTAAGCTTGCTTTCTTTAACCATTGCTTCTGGCTAAATGAGTCATTTTGTGCAAATGTTAGATTTTACTTTAACTATTCCTTTAAAAAAATAAATAGGATAAATTCTGATTTCATATTGAGCTGAATATAGCGATTACCAGGGTTCAAGTGCTTTAAGGCATTTAAACACATATGAAAAAAGACGTTACATAATAATTAGCAAGCCTGTAATGACCTAAATCAATATTTTAATCCAGATCATTTATCATTGAAATACAGTGTTTTTGAATCCTTTTTAACTGTTATAGAGCCAGCTATAGTCCGATCTCCCCAAAACTTTGCACGCTTGTTTAGAATTAACAGTAGCATGTACTTAGCAGGTTTTGTGAAGTTTTGAGTTTTTGTTTAGACTTTATAGGCTTTTGGCTATATTTGGACAGGCCCCTTTTCTAAACGATACCATTACAGTTTCCCCAAGGGTAAATTTATTTATTTATTTATTTAGATAATTATTGACCTAGAGAGTCCAGAGAATTGTACCGCAGTGTTTTTTTTTTCCAGATCTTGGACTTTTTTTCTCAATCATTTAACAAACAATTTGATTGACAGCAGCGGTTCTAGAGGCAAAGTTGTTCGGAAAGAGGAGGTCTATCATATTATATGACTATTTTGTGTATGTTTGAAAAACCGTGCAATATACAATTGTTTACACACTTGAAATATTAGATATTGGTTTTAGATAGTCATTCAGGCTGGTCTTAGTCATTGCTGGTCAGTAGGCTGGTTTTAGAGGGCTTTTGGCCACTTCCAGGCTGGTATTAGCTGGTGAGGCTGGGAGAACAGCTGGAACAACCAGCTAAAACTAGCCTGACCAGGCTGGGAGACCAGCTAAAACTAGCTACTTCCAGCCTAAACCAGCTAAAACCAGCCAACCAGCCTAGATTGGTTTTAGCTGTTTTTTTTCAGCAGGGCAGTGGCCGATTTTGTTCAAATTTCTCACAGACTTTTAGGGCCGTGAGTCAACAGTTTCATTCCGATCGACCTCCGTTAACTTTGCCTAATGCTTTGTCAAAGTGCATCGGCCAATGGTGGCCATGCTTTTTGAGAGATGCAAATGTCCTAATAGGTGCTTGCGTCACATTAGACCGAGACCGTGCATACTGATTTTCATGCCAGTAGGACAAATGGAAGCGTAGTTAAGGCCGTTTTTATGTTCCCTCTTGCAGCACCAACAAGTGGCCAAGCTCTATGACTTTTTCATGTTACCTCAGATTCAGCTTTTATATGTGTTTGGTAAAGAGATCTCATGCTATTCAAAAGTTATAGCCATTTTGGTAAAAGCAGCCCTGCTTTCAAACATTTTGGCGTCCCTTTGCAACAGCGAGTTGAAAGTTCAACATTTTTGATAATTATTGATATATTTACTCTCCAGAGAATCTTCCTGCACTGGTTTGGTTCCGATCGGGCGAAAAACCTATCGGGCGATTCTTGGCCATTCCAACAATTACAATATGGTTTCAGCGCTACGCACTTCAACCCCTTATAAATGAACAAATAAATATTCATTTGTTTATCACGAGTAATTTTAAAATTAGAAATTCAAATGAGTAACATCTTAAGGGGAAAAATGAGAATTTAATGATTTTATTTGCTGTACAAGTTTCATTTTGTCACATCTTTACACAGAACACTGATCCACGATCGTGCTACTTTATTTCAAAACCTGCTGGAAAATCCAGGGAAAGCAAAGTACCACACAATGATGAAATAAAACTTGATAAAGCTGTTGAACCTTTGATGAAAAGGAAAAGACAGAACATAGCACATGTAAATAACGAAGAAATAACTGTTTGTCCATACTGCAATGTCAGCATTTTGCACAATTTAATCATTTCTTTTTCCTGCAGTGCTAAAATAACTATCTACTATCCCTCATGACTCTTTCTGCTGCCAACAGAAAGCCAAAGAGGCTCGAGAGGCAAATGCAGAGAACGGTGAAAGCGATACAATGTCTTTTTTACAATTACACTGAGACCAGTGATGCATCAGATTCACATTAAGGCAAAATGTGATTACAAAACAGAGACAGCTGTTCAAGTCAGGGTTTTCTGTACTGGATTTTGATGACAAACGATAATAAATGTGAATTTGAATGTTTTTAACATTTGTGCAGTGGCTGAAATGTTAACAGTGCTGCTCACAGTGAAGAAACACAATCTGAATTTGAGTTTAGGTGCACTGTTAGAAGTCACAGTGGCCTGCTGGGATACAATCAGCAGTCAATTTACCTTGATATGAATACGAATGGGTCATTCAATAATATCTGTACCTTTTGCAGTCTAACAAGATGATTCAAAAGTACATTTTTGAACAATTTTAAACATGTTATGATGTTTAACTGTTAATAAACTGCATTGATTCATTTCATGCTACAAATATCAGTTTTTTAAAATACAGTTTCCACAATCAATCACAATCAGACCGTCAATTTACCCTACTTACAAATGTAACAAAATATAAGACTTTTCTTTGAAGTGTTTGCATTCTGAAAGGTTTATAATGTTATGACTTTCAGAGAGGGAAATATGAAGCAAACAGGGTGAATGCATAACCCAGGCACAATAGATCCATTTTATGTCCAACAAAATTACATAGGTCAGAAAATCAACCCTCATGATGAAAATAAAATAAAGCTACTGGACTTTCGTTAATTCTTAAGAAACATACATATTAGCACATGAATGCATCAGCTTTTCACTGTTAATTTTTTTTTTTACATACTGAATGACCCACTGATTTTTCGATCTCAGCACTGTAAATGGTACATACATATACATTTTAAATAAACACTCAGGGAGAGAGTGAAAAGATAGAGAATATCACATAATTTAGTACTTAAAACATGTCTTTATACAAAATCATTCATGATATACACTACCAGTCAAAAGTTTTTGAACACCAAGATTTTTAATGTTTTTTAAAGTCTTTTTCACTCACCAAGCCTATATTTATTTGATCCCAAGTACAGCAAAAACAATACAGTCCTAAAGTATTTTTACTATTTAAAATCATTTACAAATCATTCTAATATGCTGATTTGCTGTTCAAGAAACGTATTATTATTATCAATATTTACAACAGTTGAGTACATTTTTTCAGGATTCTTTGATAAACAGAAAGATCCAAAGATCAGCATTTATCTGAAATCTGGGAAAGAAATTACAGAAAAGAATAGTTTTATTCAGCAAGGATGCTTTAAATTGATCAAAAGTGATGATAAAGACATTTATAATGTTACAAAGGATTTCTGTTTTGTTCTTCTGAACTTTCTGTTCAACAAAGAAATCTGAAAAAAATCTACTCAGCTGTTTTCAACATAGTAATAATATAACAAATGTTTTGAGCAGCAAATCAGAATATTAGAATGATTTCTGAAGGATCATGTGACTGGAGTAATGATGCTAAAATTCAGTTTTGAAATCACAGGAATAAATGACATTTTAAAATATATTTAAATAGAAAACAGTTATTTTAAACAATAAAAATATTTCAAACTTTACTCTTTTTGCTGTACTTTCAATCAAATAAATGCAGGCTTGGTGAGCAGAAGAGACATTAAAAATCTTACTGTTCAAAAACTTTTGACTGGTAGTGTAGCTGGGCTTCCTTTGCTGACAGAATCAAGTACTAAACTTCCAACACTGAACTAAAAATGGAACTTGATCATTTAGATTTTGGAGAAGGATTTGAGAAAACATTCCCAAACACAGACACACACACACACATATAAAAGTGCCTTTTGTGCTTCAATTTTTCAATTTCTTCAACAGTTCAAGGGTCTGAACAAGTGTTTCAGAAAAAGCGTTTGCCATATTGAAGGACTGTATGCAACAATCCAAGTACAGCCTAAGGCCTCGCCGGAAATCCATCATAAATCTCCAATCGCTGTGGGCTAGTATGAGAATATCAATGCATAAGACCAAACAAATCACATACAAAGACATATACAGCTCGAATCAATTTCAAACAATGCATATCAGAAATTTCCAACATCTAACATATTACCAGCACTGATCTGGAGGGAGAAAAAAAAAAAAAAAAAAACATACACACACACACTAAGAATGACAGTTCTTTGAAATACTTTGAAATAATAATTCTAGCGTGAAGTGGTAAACCCCAGAAAAGAAAAATCTGATTACGTTGCTGTTTTGTGTAAAATAAGGTAACAAAATGACAGACAGGAGTCTGAAGTGCCATCCTAAAAAATGCAGTTCTCATTTAAAAATGATATGTAATATGTTGGCTACCGTTTGGCCAAGTGATAATGATGTATGTGCCCAAAATGATTGACTACATTGGTATTCCGCAGCTGTATCCACACAGTGTCCATTTGGTAATGAGATGGATTTTAAAAGTCAAATGAAAACTTCCAACATCAATCATAATCAATAAATAAAACTTGTTCTTTCCAGAGTAACTTTCTCTGCAGCCCAGTGTTTTCGTCAAGAGCCATTCCCGCTGGCATAAGCATGGAGTGCCTTATAACTCGCAATGGATCGTCACTAGTAAAGGAGTATTTTTTCCCTCAAAGAGATAGAATTCAAAATTTAGGGAGCATGTTTTGTGATGAGCATTGTATAAGGCCAGCCTTGGTTGAATGAAAAACGTCAAAACGTTACAGATGCTGGTATTCGTTTCACAAGGACTCTGAGTTTGTCTCGTCTTGGGCTTGCTCAAGAGTGCTACATCTTCTTAGGCACTGAAACATTCTTCCTGTACAGTTTCAGGGTTGTTTTCTCCAATAATCTGAGGGGGTTAACAAAAAATTATATGTTTTGAACAGACTTGGTTCATGGAGAACAAGAGCCAGGTTTATTGGCCTGGCTGCAATGTCTGTACCGTCCACCAGGGGGCACCAGATGAATGGCGTGATGAAGAAACAAGACCCCGTGTGGGTCTACCTCATGCTACTGTTGAAGCTGGAGTTGTTGCTACTGCAGCTTTCCTCGTAAGTGGGAGGCGGCTCTGAAAATGAGACATTTTTGAACAAATAAATTTAAATAAATCTGCATTTAAAGGGACAGTTCACCCAAAGTGAAAATTCTGTCATTAAATATTGGATTATAAATAAATATGGGACAGATGTTGATCCACTGATGTCACATGGACTATTTTATCCATGTTCTTTCTGGACCTTGAACGCAGAAGGACCTTTCTGTTTATGGAACGTCAGAAAGCTCTTGGATTTGATCAAAAATATCTTAAATTGTGTTCTGAAGATGAACAAAGTTCTTACAGGTTTGGAACGACATGAGGGTGAGTAACGACAGAATTTTCATTTTTGGGTGAACTGTCATATTCACACTGTGACACCCAGGGTCATATCTAGATGGCAATACTCTTTTATGAAAATACAAGATTTACATTTGCTGCTATTGAGGTTAGGGTTTCACTGACTAGTCGATTAGATCTGAAACTACATGATATTTTGGGTCAGAGTTGAATAGTTCAAATGATTTCATTTGTGCTTACTCTAGACATGCTGACAAGTTACAGCTTGTTGCCTGCTCTTAAGTATTTGAGGGTTGTAACATTAACCTTAGTTGAAATGTATTCCGATATATGAACAAAATATTAACAGAAGCCTCCAACCAGAAGTAACTTCTGGAATAAAATGGCAAACCGATTGGATTACAACAACTAGCTTTAGTTCAGTTTTAATGTAGATGATGATGTTGACATTTATGCTTGATTACATTTTAAGAGAGAACATAAGCACTAATGGCTCTCAAGCAAAACTTATCTGAACTATAATAATAGAACAAATAACAGAAAGACCGAGAGACAGACAGATTAATGTAAAATTTTGTAGTAAAATGATGTATTAATCTTAGACCTTGTTGTTGTATTTAAAGTAGGGCTGCAACGATTAATTGAACGACTTGTGAGGCGCGTTTAGTCAATGAAGCCAGTACCTTGATTAGTAATAAAGCTCCATCACGTGCGTTCAGTACACAGAGCAAGTAATACACAGAGCCGTAAAGCACTGACAAGCTACGCCAAAATCGCGCGCAAGATTTTGGCGTAGCTTGTCAGTGCTTTACGGCTCTGTGTATTACTTGCCGCTCCAGCTGAACGCACGTGATGGAGCTTTATTACTAATCAAAGTACCGGCTTCATTGACTAAACGCGCCTCACGACATTGTTCGATTAATCGTTGCAGCCCTAATTTAAAGGGAACCACGGGTATTAAGACTTGCATGGCTTGATATACAATTTAAATGATGTCTCTTACTGAAATATGCAGTACAAAACTACAACAGTGTTTTAGTGCCACCTTAAAAAAAAAAAATCTAAAATGACAAGATTAAAGCCATAATATTTCGAGAATAAAGCTGAAATATTTTCAGAATAAGGTCAAAATTACGTGAATAAAGTCAATGTTTTGAAAAAAATTGAAATTACAAGAATAAAGTCTAAATGTTTTGAAAAAGTTGAAATTACAAGAATAAAGTCTAAATGTTTAGAGAATAAAGTCGAAATATTTCGAGAATAAAGTTGAAATGTTTAAAGAATAAAGTCAAAATGTTTAAAGAATAAAGTCTAAATGTTTTGAGAATAAGGTCGAAATATTTCGAGAATAAAGTCGAAATGTTTTGAGAATAAAGTTGAAATTTTGAGAATGAAGTCGAAATGTTTCGAGAATGAAGTCGAGATGTTTTCGAGAATAAAGTCGAAATTTCGAGAATAAAGTTGAAATTTCGAAATTAAAAGACAAAATGTTTTGAGAATAAAGTCAAAATGTTTTGAAAATAAAGTCGAAATTTCAAAATTAAAGATGAAATGTTTAGAGAATAAATTTGAAATATTTTGAGAATAAAGTCAAAATGTTTTGAAATTAAAGTCTAAATATTTTGAGAATAAAGTTAAAATGTTTAGAGAATACAGTGGAAATATTTCGAGAATAAAGTGAAAATATTTTGAGAATAAAGTGGAAATATTTCGAGAATAAAGTTGTAAAATTTTTAGAGAATAAAGTCAAAATATTTAGAGAATAAAGTCGAAATATTTCAAGAATAAAGCCAAAATGTTTCGAGAGTAACGCTGAAATGTTTCAACAATAAAGTCGAAATTAAAGTTATATTATTTTGAGAGCACAGCCTGCTCATGCAAATGGCCCAGATTGGGAGCACCGGGAGAAGTTGCCAGGCCACCGGAATTTATATGAATATATGTGGGATTATTAGCAGAAATCATACCATGTGTTATAATATTTAACGTCTTCCATTCATTATTTGTACTCCGCCAACCACCAAGTAATCGCAATAATTTTGTGCTTTGTTGCTTTTAATATAACACAGCTCAGCTTTCAAATTCTGTCAGTTTTAGCACGAAATACAAATCAACTTGAAAATAAACAAGCTGCATGTCAGTCCTGCAAGACTTTTTGGAGAACAAGTGAAACCACCTAGACACGACCCTTAAAGAGTACTAATTCTCAACTAGATGACTCACCGTGTGGGTATTCCCAGGTGCTGTATTCAGGGGGCAGAATGAGGGGACAGGAAGTGGGCACTGGTGTTGCATTACCATCTGTGAAGAAAGGTATGGTGGCCCCTGTTGACAAACAGAACACAGGAGCGGAGCCATCTGATGATTGGGCTGCCTGTGGCACGACTGGACCAGACGCTTGACCGAATGCACTGGGAGACATGGTGAGAGGCACGCCGGACTGGTCCTGCTGAGAATGACTCTTGGTGGGGATCTCCTCACTGTCTACTCCTCCAGCACCCAGCTCACCCAGGTTATCCTCCGCAGGAGGTGCGCTGGGGACTACGGCCGCAGGGCTAAAGCTTGGCATAGCTGGCATTGGAGCACCTTGAGCGATGGGGTGAGGAATGGAGGGAGTCAAGTTTACAGCAATGTTCCCAATGTAGATGGGTAACGTGACCACAGCCTCTGGAGATTTTAGTGAAACCTGTGAGGAGGAGACAAGACGCCAAGATGCACTTCAAGAAAAGACCTTTAGGGAATAGTTAACGCAAAAATAAAAATCATGTTCATGAGATTTGTGAACAAATCATTCTTTTGAGTGGGGACTTTACAGTGAATCAGTAGAATCAGATGATATGTTAGACTAACCTGATGTGGTTAGTCAAAAATAAAACCTCCAATCTTTTCTATGAACTGGTTGATCCAGGTCCCAAAACTGCTTTGAATGATTCATGAATCAGACTGAATAAGTTTTTGAAATAAACTCATTGAATTTTTTTTTTTATGAATTAGTCGGTCCTGTTCACAAACTTCAGTCAGACATTTTCAATGAACTGGTTCATTCAGGTCACAAAGGTGTTCTAAATGATTCTTTCATTAATCAGACTGATTCAGTTCTTGAATTCAACTCACCAAGTCAGATTTTTTCAATGAATCAGCTGATACAGTTCACAAAACTGCTCTGAATGATTCTTTCATGAGTTTGACTGATTTGGTTCCTGAATTCAGCTCACTGAGTCAGATATTTTCAATGAATCAGTTGATCCAGTTCACAAAACTGTTCTGAATGATTCTATCAATAATCAGACTGATTCAGTTCTTGAATTCATCTCACTGTGTCAAATATGTTCAACAAATCAGTTGATTCAGTTCACAAAACTGCTCTGATTGATTCTTTTATGAGTTAGACTGATTTAGTTTTTGAATTCAACTCACTGAGTCAGATATTGTCAATAAACTGGTCGTTCCAGCTCACAAAAATGTTCTGAATGATTCTTTTATTATTCAGACTGATTCAGTTCTTGAATTCAACTCAATGAGACAGATATATTTGCAATGAATCAGTTGATCCAGTTCACAAAACTGTTCTGAATGATTCTTTCATGAGTTAGACTGATTTTGTTCTTGAATTCAACTCACTGAGGCAGATATTGTCAATGAACTGGTTGATCCAGGTCACAAAATGATTCTGAATGATTCTTTAATTTCTTAGACTAGTTCAGTTCTTGAATTCAACTCAATGAGTTAGATTTTTTCAATGAATCATTTGATCCAGTTCACAAAACTGCTCTGAATGATTCTTCCATGAGTTAGACTGATTTGCTTCTTGAATTTGACTCACTGAGTCAGATATATTCAATGGTTTATCCAGTTCACAAAAGTGTTCTAAATGATTCTTTCAGTAATCCTACTGATTGAGTTATTGAATTCAACTTACTGAGTGAGATATTTTAATTAATTCAGTTGATCCAGTTCACAAAACTGCTCTGAATAATTCATTCATGAGTTAGACTGATTTGGTTCTTGAATTTGACTCACTGAGTCAGATATTTTCAATCAACTGGTTGATCAAGGTCACAAATATGTTCTGAAAGATTCTTTCATTAATCAGCCTGACTCAATTCTTAAATTCAACTCACTGATTCAGTTCACAAATCTGTTCTGAATGAGACTGATTTGGTTCTTGAATTTGAGGAGAAATTTTAGTTAGTAAATGACGACAGAATGTTTTGACTTCATGTAATGCTAAGTAAAGATTTCCTGTCCCATACCTGGATAAAATACTCAATATCTATGAGGCTGCAGCTAGTGAGGCCTGACTGAGGAAGAGGCGGGACGATGATCTGTTCTCTCCACTCTGCATGTTTGCCAGCCTTCACTCCGGCACCCTCGACCTCCGCTATGGTCCGCAAATCAAACACTGGCCGCTTTGTCTTATACGACACTCTCTGCAAAGACATACAGAGTTATGAAAAGACATTTTCTAACGATCTTATTTATAAGTACATCACCTATTGTAAAATGTTGCATTTTTAAAAAAATAAACATCAGCAGTCATTCATTTTTAATATTATTCTCACCTGAATAAGGCTGGCCATCACATAGCCGGTGTCTTTACCAGACTTGTTATGGATCTCGGTGGATAGTTTGATAACCTGTCCAGGAGTGTATCCTCTTAGATCACTGCAGGCCTTCAGCATGAGCGTTCCTGTTTTTACCAGGAGGTAGTTAAACTTTTTTGTTGTCACAGCACAGCTGGGTTGCTGGGAAAAGAAGAACAGACATTAGGAATTGAAAAGCAAGTATAATATAATATAATATAATATAATATAATATAATATAATATAATATAATATAATATGTATGAGTCTCACCTCTATATCTGGCAACTCATTGAGGTTGAGCACATTGAGAAGGTAGAATGGTCGCTGGGTCTTGTAGTCCTTTGAGAAACGTGGCGTGTCAATAAAAGCCCTAATTTTGTATAAAATCTTCCCAAATGGACCTTCGAACGAGGTTGGAACGGATGCTACAATGAACATAAAGAATATGTTATTATGGATTTGTCAAAAGCTTTTCCTATTCAAGCTATCTTATAAAATAATCATGTCTTTGACAAAACAGCATCATTCAAGGACCAGAATATTGAATGATGACATAACAACGTTAGAGCTCGTAATCAATAAAATTAATCAATACAGCTGTACGCACTGTCATTCTGAACCGGTTTCAAAAGCCAAACACAAGCTGAAGAATCACACGCTCTAAAAAAATTATAAATAATAGCAAACCACTGTGAAATTCAATCAAAACAGCCCACGGGTATTAACTGGCTTTATCTCTATATCTCAGTCTTCATATTTGCATGCCTTATGTCAAAATGCATCCCTGATTAATAGGCTGGAAAGTCCCTAGATTGATCAAATGCTTTGATTATAATCTTCAATAGCTGTTCATACAGTCTACCAGAAGGGGGAGCAGCTAACAGGCCACTAATTAAGCAGCCAGGAATGTTGCTGCCATACCTTCCCTTTAATAGCTCATGATGGGACATGTGTTTGTACAGAAAGAGGCGGGACATAATAAAAAGACTACATAGAGCTGCTGTGAGACCAAGGTTAAAATTAAACTCTTCTTCCTGCCTCTCATCACATTTTAGATGCACTCACCGTAGTTTAACCTCACACCTTGAGTGCTCTCCATCTACGGTGCACAACACAACATCCTCATTTAATGACTAACATTAAGTTGCTCAGAATGAAAACGTGCTCTAACGGCTTTGAAACGCTAATTGTAAAATGAAAGAACATTACCTGGAATGAGAAACTGAAACGGAAAGCTGTGCTCACCACCTGGTAGAGTACCTGCAACGGCAGAGAAAAAGAAAAAATGATGTACATAAATACATATGCATCTTATTAAAAACAATGATTTTGAGATCCATCTTTCCCACTGAGGACAACAGAGGGACTCTTATGCAACTATTAAAAAAAGGTTAAAATGCTCACTGATGCTCCAGAAGGAAAAGCAATGCATTAAGAGACGGGGGGTGAAAACTTTTGGAATTTAAAGATCAGGGTAAATTGAACTTATTTTGTCTTCTGGGAAACATATAAGTATCTTCTGTAGCTTCTGAAGGGCAGTACTAAATGCAAAAAAATAGGATATTTAGGCAAAATCAGGAAAATTTACAGATGTTCTTTCTGTTCAAAAGTTTTCACCCCTGGCTCTTAATGCATTGTTTTTCCTTCTGGAGCATCAGTGAGCGTTTGAACCTTCTCTAATAGTTGCATATGAGTCCCTCAGTTGTCCTTAGTGTGAAAAGATGGATGTCAAAATCATACAGTCATTGTTGGAAAGAGTTCAAATACACAAAAATGCTGAAAAACCCCCCAAAGAATCTGTGGGACCTGAAGGACTTTTTTGAAGAACAGCGGGCAGTTTAACTGTTCAGGACGAACAAGGGACTCATGAATGACTATTACTAAACAAACAAACAAAAACACAGCGGTGGATCATTTAGGTAACAGCACAATGTTAAGAATCAAGCGTATCTAAACTTTTGAACAGGATCATTTTTATAAATTAAACTATTATAAACTATTATTTTGTCTTGTGGACTAAACATCTTTTATGTGAAATATCTTATTCAGGTCAGTAATAAAAAATAACATGCATTTTGTAAGATCCCTCTTATTTTGGTAAAATAATTAACATTTTGCAGATTCTGCTAGGTGTATGTAAATTAAATGTACATTAACTAGAGAATGTATTGTATCGTGTATTAATGATTGATCATGCTATTACTGTAAAGTGTTAACAAAAGTACACACATTTAATGTAATTAACAAATAAGCACAGCAAACATCCTAAAGTACTTAGGATGAGAAAACCATGTAATGTGGGAGTGGAAATCTGGTTAAGTCAGAGTGACTCAAACAGGACGGCCTATCTGGGTAGATAAGCACCCTGACAGCTGTAACAATGCCCTCTCCTGTGCTTTCTGACTGGGGATTTCCACAACCTCAAAATTATTCAAAGATCTGGAAGTGTATATATAACTTGAGTAAAGCACTGTAAATGTGTGCCCTTCCTGTGACTTTTTTTAAAACAAGTTTGTAATTTGGCACCCTCCGTGTGAATTCGTAAGAGCTACAGCGTGCGTCGCCCGTGCTTGTTTATCAAAACTTAAAAATTTGGCAGTCAAATCACAGAAGGGTGGTGTCCGATTTAAAAAAAAAAAAAAATGTACTTGAAGTAATACATGAGGAGAAAACGAGTTAACACCAGCCGTCATTACTGCATAAATCTGTTCTTGTTTATAAGTCGCAGTCCTTAAGACAGGAAAAGGGCTCTTAGAGAAAATGATGGGAAATTCACTGACACAAGCAGCTCGGAGAGCAGAGCAGACATATCGACTGTCTGTTTGAGCTATACTTGCAGTGTTTGTAAGGAAGGAAGTCCTCAAAAAAAGACTTTATTTCAGGATACAGGGTTGATTGAGGCAACACTACTGTAGCTTAGCTAACAGCTTACATAAATTTACTGTACTAAAATACATTTAGCTTTCTGATTTGACACAAATTTCAAAGTAAACAGTCTCATTTTGATAGTTATCAGTTTGTTGTTGTGAATGTACTGCTTTGACGCTGAAAGCACAATGCTGTGCAATTCTGAGAAGCAAAACCTGTTCTAAACGAATTTATGGGCAGTGACAAATGCATTACGTTTCCACATCAGTCATGAAAGTTCGTGACAAGTGGAACGTGTTCGTCCGCTCAGGTGTAAAGAGAGAGACGCAATCTTTTCTTGTTCACTATGTGCCTTCAAAGAGTCAACAGAAATCCAGAGATACAGATCTCCATGTCGACAGCAGCAAGAGGTCAAACGGGGAAATGTTTTACCACTTATTCATAAAGTGCTGTCAAAAGAGATTTGATTGCAACTGCTCAAAGGGACTATTTAAAGGTATAAACACAACAAATGTGTTGACCCTCACGTTGTTCAAAATCTGCATTACTTAATTCTTTCGAGGAATATGAAAGAAGATATGCTGAAGAATGTTTTGACTGCTTTTATTCTAATAAAAGTCAATGAAGTCAATTGAAGTAAATGAAGTACATTTATTTCACCGTAACTAGTGTCTTGCGAAAGTATTTATACCCCTTCCTTTTTTTTTTCCCATGTTTTATGTTGCAGCTTTATGTTAAACTGTTTAAAATGACTCTTTTCCCCACATCAATTTACAGTCCACACTCCATAATGACAAAGCACAAAAGAAAAAACAGATTTGTGACAACTTTGCAAATTTATTAAAAATAAAACACTGAAATAAGTATGTTGCATAAGTATTCATACCCTCAACTCAGTACTTAGTTGAAGCACCTTTACAGCCTCAAGTCTTTTGGGGTATGTTGCGACAAGCTTTGCACATCTGCATTTGGCAATTATCTGCCATTCTTCGTCTCACCTTTTCATCTGAAGCTCAGTCAGCTTGGATGGGGGCTGGCAGACATGTTCAAGTTTCTCCAGAAATATTTGATTGTGTTCAAGCCAAAGCTCTGGCTGGGTCACTCAAGGACATTCACAGAGCTGTCTGTAAGCCACTCTAGCTGTGTGTTTAGGGCCATTGTCCTGTTGGAAGGTGAACCTTCTGCCCAGTCTGAGGTTCTGAATGCTTTGGACTGGGTTTTCATTAAGGCTCAATAATTTGGTGCATTGAGTTTTCCTTCTACTCTAACGAGTCCCTCCGTCCCTGCCGCTGAAAAACAGCACCACAGCTTGAGTCTGCTACCACCATACTTTACTTTTGGGATGGTACTCTGCAGGTGATGAGCAGTGCTTGGTTTCCTTCATACTTGATGCTTGGAATTGAGGTTCATCAGACTAGATAATCTTGTCCTTTAGGTGCTTTTTTGCAAATTCCTAGTGGATTTAAATATGTCCTCACTGAGTTTGGCCACACCGGATTGGATTGGTGGAGTGTTGCAGTGATGTTTGTCCTTCTGCAAGTTTTTTACATCTGCATATATGATCATGGAGCTCAACTAGATTGACCATCAGCTTCTTAGTCACCAGTATAACCAAGCACCTTCTCCATCAATTGCTCAGTTTGGCCAGGAGGTCAGCTCTAGGAAGAGTTCTAGTTGTTCCAAGCTTCTTCCAATATAGATAACGGAGGGTACATGCTTCTGTGAACCTTCAATGCAGCAGATTTTTTCTGAACTCTTCCCCAGATCTGTGTCTTGACGCAATCTTGTTTCAGAGCTCTACAGGCAGTTATTTTGACCTCAGGGCTTGGTTTTTGCTCTAATATGCATGTTCAGCTTTTAGAACTTTTCTGAGGTGTGTGCCTTTCCAAATCATACTTAACTTAATTTGCAACAGAATTTTACTTAAAGTGTAGTAACATCTTCTAAGGAATATGAGTGCATTGCATAGGTATGAATACTTATGCAATGGAATATTTTTTTATTTCTAATAAATTTGCAAAGTTACAAACCCATTTTGCGCTTTGTCATGGTGTATGGAGTGTACATTAATGTGGAAAAATGTCATTTAAAGCAGGCTGCAACAACAAAATGTGAAAAAAATTAAGGGGTATAAATACTTTTGCAAAGCGCTGTAGTTACTTTTGCTTTAAATAAGGTCCATCGATAGAGACATTAGTTCAAAATCTACCGGATGACACATTTCTACCACATCTATCAGTATATCATCCACCCTACCACGGGCTCTTATTGCATGGACTAAACACACACACACACACAAAAATCTCTTCTTTTGTATTTTTGTAAAAAGAAAACCATAGAGGTTTGGATCAACATGAGCCTGAGTAAACGCTTCAGAAATGTTCATTTTTGGGTGCGCTATCGCTTTAATTTTGCCCGAACCGCACCTTGCCAGTGCGTCAGTTCTCTTATGTCTTTGTTGGAATGCTATGAAACACATCCAACTATATCATTTACAAGAGTGCAACACCCAATTTTCAATTCTTAGAGGACTAAAAGCATTGCAATCCACCACCACCGCCCTGTCTCTTAGTGTTGCTGAGCAATGAAGACTGGAACACGAACCCTTAATGGGCAGACAGCATTAGCTCCTGGCAGCCAGCATAAGAGACATTCAGTGTCTCTGTTAGCCCTCGGGGTCAGATGAGCACTGTGACCCAGCACATCTGTCCCCGCTGCTGATTCAGACAGCCGGGCTGCTAAAAGGTCTCCTAGAAAGGGGTCGTAGGACAAGCCTAGGCATGTGAACTAACAAGCACTCTGACAGAAAAAGACCTGCTGGGACACATATGCCAAGAGCTCACACTTCACCTCACGGCAGAACATAATGACTCTGCGTGACCTAAACACAGAGGTGAGAGACAGAGAGAGAGGTAAAAGGAAACTTTTTTCAAAATGCAAGGAAACTTACATTTTCGATAAAAACACCTAACATTCTTTTCAAGGCGTGATGCAATACTTTAACGTAAATCTTAATTTTGGTTGTACTAGCCAGCTGTTACTGCAATCAGAGATAGGGTCAGTTGATTTGTATTAAATACAGACCCACATATATTCAACTTATTGTTTAAACGTAGAATTCCTGGTGAAAAAACCTACATTATCCATTATTCTGCAAGAAAATCTCCACCAATCAGAATCGTGACAAGCAAAACGCACCAAAATAACTCATTTACCCCCATGAAGCACAGAAACATGCAACATGTAATCAACATCTTTGAATCAATAGATTCATTTTTTGTCATCATTTTTTAATTTATGTAATTAGTAATGCTTCTTATGATTGTAGTTCTTTTCCCCATTAAAGTCATTAAGAAAAGAGACTAGTACCTTCGTTATTTTGGTTGTTTTTAAATACTTCTTTGCTTTGTATCAATGTTGTGAGTCACTCATAGCTGGTTGGTTTGGTTTATGCATATAAGGCTTATTTAAAAAGTCCTGAGGGAAACATATTTCTGGAACGAAGGCTGCTGAAAAAGTGGGTGGGGCTATTGCATTTTGTGGCGTTCTGCTGGGTAGCCCCGCCCATTGTAAAATCTTATTGGTCAAAACATCAAGTAACTTCTTACTGGTTGTCATTTCAATGTTTGGTTTCACACTTTCACACTCAGTGTGTGGTCACAACACTTGGTAACTTGTCACATCACACCTGGCGAAGATGTAAGAGTAATGTAACAAAATAGCTAAAGAGTAGCTGGAGAATTTCAAAGGGAGAAAAGAAAACATCAACCATTATTTTTTAGCAAAAATAAGCTGTTTCTATACAGTCTCTCCATCTGTGTTTAAACAATCACAGTCCCACCCCAAACAAATCTATTTCACTAATATTTCTCAAATAGTCTACCTTAAAGTAGATCTGTGGCTTCATTTGGCAATGGGAAATGTGTCCTCTTATATATATATATATACACACACATACATACATACATACATACATATATATATATACATATACATATACATATACATATACATATATATATATATGTATACATACAGGGGTTGGACAATGGCTATATTTATGCAGCCTGGTGGCCAGTCTTTACTGATCGCACATTCCACCAATAAGAGCAGAGTGTGAAGGTTGACTTTGTGCACCCAATAGCTCAAACATTGGATAGGATTATAATGCACCAATACACACAGCAAGACTGGTGACAAGAGTGATTTGATGAACATGAAAGTAAAGTTAAACATCTCCCATGGCCTGCACAGTCACCAGATCTGAATATTATTGAGCCACTTTGGGGTGTTTTGGAGGAGCGAGTCAGGAAATGTTTTCATACACCAACATCACATAGCGACCTGGCCACTGTTCTGCGAAAGGAATGGCTCAAAATCCTTCTGGCTACTGTGCAGGACTTGTATTTGTCATTCCCAAGATGAAATAATGCTGTATTGGCTGCAAAAAAAGGCCAAACGGCATACTAATTGTGGTCTAAACCCAGGTGTTTTAGTTTCACTGTCCAACCCCTGTGTATATATATATATATATATATATATATATATACACACATATATACATATACATATACAGCTACACATACACATGATTTGCTAAACAGATAATTGTTTAGACACTACAACCATCTGTTTTATCATAAATGACGGCACGCATGCTCTATAAACATTATGTGTATGCAAACAGATCATTATTATCATTATCATGTGGATTCCTAGACAAATTAAAGGTTTCCTGTTTAAAGGGCTAACTCAAATCTAACCTCCTTAAAGGGTAATGTGACACCTGACACGTTCAGAGAGACAGGAAGAAACCAGAAAGACACGTACTCAGAACAGGAAACTCTTCAGACACAAACAGTCGAACAAGTAATATGAATCTGAGTAAACAATGAAGTCCTTCAAAGTGAGCAAGGGTTTTTAATAGTAAAGTGGAGCCATTAAAAGCCATTTAAAGGTTATTTTGACTAAAAATATTAAGAATGATTGAACTGAAACGGAATGAGATGATGAATGGAAGTTGGCCTCCTTACCTTTATCGGCCACAGACAGTGTGCTGCTTAAGTACTTCTCCTCAACCATCCACGATGCATCATTCAGCTTGGACGAGATGCCACACGACCCCACACAGTTGACTTTAATGGCTGTAAACAGACAAAAAGACACAATTCATCATTTTCTGGTTCAAATTTTAGAATTATGTCATTCAGAAACTAAAACAAAACTTAAAACATTTAAGATTTATTAAATGTACATATTTAGCAATATAACACAAATATATACATATATATTGATGAACATACAGTTCATACAGAAGTCAAAAGTTTACACACACCTTACCGATTCTGCAAAATTTCTTACCAAAATAAGAGGGATCATACAAAATGCATGTTATTTTTTTATTTAGTACTGATCTGAATAAGATATTTCACATAGAAGATGTTTACAGTCCACAAAATAAAATAATTGTTGAATTTATAAAAATGTCTCACACATTTGATTCTTCATACTGTGTGTTTTACCTGTGTTGTTACACTGAGGACAACTAAAGGACTCATATGCAACTATTACAAAAGGTTCAAACACTCACTGATGCTCCAGAAAGAAAAATATTGCATTAAGGGCCAGGGGGTGAAAACTTTTGAATTTGAAGATCAGGGTAAATTTAACTTATTATGTCTTCTGGGGAACATGTAAGTATCTTCTATAGCACCAGAAGGGCAGTACTAAATGAAAAAATATGATATTTAGGCACATTCTCATTCCGTTCAAAAGTTTTCACCCCCCAGCTCTTAATGCATTGCGTTTCCTTTTGAAGCATCAGTGAGCGTTTTAACCTTCTTTAATAGTTGCATGTGAGTCCCTCAGTTGTCCTCAGTGTGAAAAGATGGATCTTAAAATCAGTCATTGTTGGAAAGGGTTCAAATACACAAAAATGCTGAAAAACCAAAGAATTTGTGGGACCTAAAGGATTTTAGGCAAAACAAAACAGAACATTCAGGATCACTCATTATTTTAAATGACCTGTTTAAGTATCCTATATGTTGTCCTCTATAGTATTCTATACATATCCTGTTAAAAATAAATATTAAATAAAAAAAAATTAAAAAATGATTACTGTTAAATAAGTATTATTTGTGAAAGAAAAACCAAAATCATTTAATGTCTGACACACCAACTCATTCCGTTCAAACAGTGATAAGGTTGCTTGCGAAACACGTTGGCCCATGTTCCTCCACACCTTCATAAAACAGACTTTTTTTTTTTAAACACTCCATCATTCCAGAAATGACGCAGGGACAGGTCTGATAAGTCTAATCGCTTCAGATTTTCCACGGTAAACAGATCTGATGTCATGTTCTCGATGTCTAAAGCAACGCAGCAAATGTTGAATAGGAATGCCGATTGTTTTCCTTTCGTCAAACAACCTGTCTGATTTCTACCAATGCACAAAACAGACATTCCATACGAATTAAACATTCACCCAGGCGAAAAAAGCCCCTTTGTCTGGAGTGTCGAGGAAAAACAGCCATCCTTATTTGCATTATAATTACGTGATGCTAAGCTCTTCGCACAGGCTTTATCAGGGTGTACCCAGAAATTGACCTGAACAGACCTGAACATACAAAACCCAACTAGACAGACCAACGTCAGACTAAAATTTAGGTTGAAATCAGACCTCCTCAGACAAAGATATCTGCATGTGTATGGCTGTAGCATTGGTACTTTTGCAACTAATAAGCTGTAGAGATGAATGCTTACACCTTTCGTGTGATTCTGAGCAGTATCCATAAGACTTTGACAAACAACTACACCTTACATGACCCTATCAGGCAGTTCATAAATATACAGTGTGGGCAAATCTACATTTGAGTGAAAAGAGACAAACTGACTCAGCCATGTGACCACATGCTGATCTGATTACGTAATAGGCCAGTGGTTGGTAAAGCCCAAGGAATCTCAAATGGATTGACTCAAAACAGCAGGGCAGAGCAAACATCAGCATTACAGCTTCATTTTCACATACAGTTATTTAGGAAACAACCTTCTCAAAACATTTAAACAGCCCTTATGGTTTTCTGCAAGCATGCAGATTGGTGCATCAAATTTCGTATTTGCATTCAAAAAGCAATAAAGCAACACTTTAGAGATAAAGTAGAATGTGAGAGATGGAAAAGATATATAAAAAAAGTCAGTGGCACTTCTTCGCAGGGTTGGCCAAATACCACATTGAAGTCTTGATTAAAAAAAAAAAAAGTTTCAAATGTGTGTTACAGATTATACTAAATACTACACTAAATACAGATTATATTAAAGACAAAAATACTAAACCTATAATTGAAATACACAAAGCAATCACAAACATCGCACAGTATAGTTTCTAAGTATAGTTTATCACAAAGCTAATGTACATTAAACCACAAAAGTTTACATTTTTTAATAGGATCAAACACATGCATGCAGCATATAATCAATGACAAAATTATTATTATTATTTTTTTTTTTTTTTTCACATACACTACCAGTCAAAAGTTTTTGAACAGTAAGATTTTAAAGGTTATTTAAATTTTCTTCTGCTCACTAAGCCTGCATTTGCTTGATCCGAAGTACAGCAAAAACTGTACAATTTTGACATTTTCTTACTGTTTAAAATAACTGTTTTCAATTTAAATATTTTTTTAAATGTAATTCATTTCTGTGACTTCACAGCTGAATTTAAGCATCAGTACTCCAGTCACATGATCTTTCAGAAATCATTCTAATATTCTAATTTGCTGCTCAAAAATATGTATTATTATTATGTTGATTTTTTTTCAGGTTTCTTTGATGAATAGAAAGTTTAGAAGAATAGCATTTATGTTAAATAGAAATCTTTTGTAACATTATAAATGTCTTTATCATCACTTTTGAACCATTTAAAGCATCCTTGCTAAATAAAAGTATTAACTTCTAAAATGTATTTCCCAAAAATGTATTTAACTCCAAACTTTTGAATGGTATAGTGTATAAAGTTACGAAAGCTTTTTATTTTAGATAAATGCTGATCTTTGGATATTCAAAGAATCCTGAAAACAAAAATGTACTTAACTGTTTCAAATATTGATAATAATAATAAAAATGTTTCTTGAGCAGCAAATTAGCATATTAGAATAATTTCGGAAGAATCATGTGACACTAAAGACTGGAGTAATGATGCTGAAAATTTAGCTTTGATCACAGAAATAAATTACATTTTAAAATATATTCAAACAGAAAACAGTTATTTTAAATAGTAAAAATATTTCAGAATTTTACTGTTTGTGCTGTACTTTGGATCAAATAAACGCAGGCTTGGTGAGCAGAAAAGACTTTAAAAACATTAAAAATCGTACTGTTCAAAAACTTATGACTGGTAGCGTATCACTGTTAAATTCTGAAATAATGGGATAATTTGTCCTGGCGCAATCTTACTTTTCAGGCAGATAAACTGCTCAGGGTTAGTGTGGCCACAGCAGACCTATTATGAATAAAACCCGGCATCATTTTCGCAGAGAAAAACTGTCAGTTTGCATTTTCAGACAGAGGCAGAAGGGGGTTCGAATCAGGCCAGGCATCACACACGGCTGGAGAATGTTAAAGCCTGTTTGTGTGTGGCCGGCACGCAGTCTAAATCAGTACCAGCTCAACATAGACACAAAACATTGGTGGCAGATGGCAGCATATCACTGGACCAGGCAGGTGCCCTCCCTGGCACACTGGCCTGAGAGCCCTTCCATCTCTAGCACAAATAAAGCAGCTAAATCCAAAGGAGAGACGGTCCTCCGAGTATCAGACGATTCATGAACGAATAAATAGGCATTACAGCACCAGTGCCATCTGCTGTGTACCATCTGGGCACTTCTGCTGGCATAAGGAAACTTTATGCTGACTACATTCTACCGCTATATACTAAAAAAACGCAGTAATGAAAATGAAAACAGTACATTGTGTTAAAATTCCTTTGCTTTAGCTATAAGACATTCCACAAATTTTCTATGATCTATCCACTACCATTTATCATAACGAATAAATGAAGATAAAATACATACATACATAAAAATATTAAAGAAATAGTTTACCCAAAAATGAAAATTACCCCATGATTTACTCACCCTCAAGCCATCCTAGATATATATGATTTTCTTCTTTCAGACGAATACAATCAGAGTTATATTAAAAAAATAAAGCATTATAAAGCTCTTCCGAGCTTTATAATGGCAGTGAATGGGTGTTAAGATTTTGAAGTCCATCCATCCATCATAAAAGTACTCCAGACAGAGGTTAATAAAATCCTTCTAAAGCAACCGACATGTTTGTGTAAGAAAAATTTCCATATTTAAAACGTTATAAACTGCCATCTCTAGCTTCCTGCTAACTGTTGCATGTGCGTTCACAAGAAAGAGACATTCTAGTGGACACAAACGCATCGATTTGCTTCAGAAGGGATTTATTAACCCCCTGGAGCCGTGCAGAGCACATTTTATGATGGATGGATGCACTTTATTGGACTTCAATAAATCAATAGCCATTCACTGCTATTATAAAGCTTGGAAGAGTGAGGACATTTTTTAATATAACTCTGATTGACTTTTCTGAAAGACGAAAGTCATATACATCTAGGATGGCTTGAGGGTGAATAAATTCTTTTTTTTTTTTTTTGTTTAATTTTAATTTTTGGGTGAGCTAATCCCTTTAATAATAATAATAATAATAATAATAATAATAATAATAATAATAATAATAATAATTTAAATTCAGACTGACGCACTAATGACTCAAACCAGTTTGATTCAATGAAAATAACGAAATAATTCAAAAGAATTTGAAAGAACGATTAATTTACGAATCACACATAACCATGACAAGTTTTACTCCATTTCCACCTCTGATTTTTCCAGACCTAAAAACAATATGTAATTTTTTCTTTATTTAAAAATTTTCTATAACCATTAAAACCTGTAGCTAACATGCTAACAAACAAAGAATATACGAAGTACAAAATATAAAAAAAATATACAGTTGAGGTCAAAAGTTTACATTCACCTTTCAGAATCTGCAAAATGTTTATTTTTTACCAAAATAAAAGGGTTCATACAAAATGCATGTTATTGTTTATTTAGTACTGACCTATTTCACGAAAGATGTTTACATATAATACACAAGAAAAAAATAATAGTTGAACTTATAAAAATAACCCATTGATTTTTAATACTGTGTTGTTACCTGAATGATTCCAATAATGACTGTATGATTTTGAGATCCATCTTTTCACTCTGAGGACAACTGAGAGACTCATATGCAACTATTACAGGAGGTTCAAACGCTCACTGATGCTCCAGAACGAGAAATGATGCACCCCTGGGGGGTAAAAACTTTTGAACAGAATGAAGATGTGTACATTTTTTTTATTTTGCCTAAATATAATTATTATTTTTTTTTTCCATTTAGTGATGACCTTCAGAGTCTACAGAAGATACTTGCATGTTTCCCAGAAGACATTACATTTACCCTGATCTTCAAATTCAAGACATTTTCATTCCCTAGCTCTTAATGCATTGTTTTCTTCTGGAGCATCAGTGAGCGTTCAAACCTTCTGTAATAGTTGCATATGAGTTCCTCAGCTGTCATCAGTGTGAAAAGATGGATCTCAAAATCATACAGTCATTGTATGATTTTAAAACAAAACAAAAAGCAAAAAAAAAAAAAAAAAAAAAAAAAACAGCTGTGGCTCATTCAGCTTTCAACATATTATTATAAATCAAGTGTATGCAAACTTTTGAACAGGGTCATTCTTATATATTCAACTTATTTTCTCTTGTGGACTATATGCGACCCTGGACCACAAAACCAGTAATAAGGGTCAGTTGTTTAAAACTGAGATTAATACATCATCTGAAAGCTGAAAATAAATAAATAAGCTTTCCATTGATGTATGGTTTGTTATGATAGGAAAATATTCAGCCGAGATACAATTATTTGAATATCTGGAATCTGAGGATGCAAAAAATCTAAATATTGAGAAAATCACCTTTAAAGTTGTCCAAATTAAGTTCTTAATGCATAATACTAATCAAAAATTAAGTTTTGATAGATTTACAGTAGGACATTTACAAAATATCTTCATCTAACAAGATCTTTACTTAATTTCCCGATGATAATAAATTAATAAAAATCAATAATTTTGACCCATACAATGTATTTTTGGCTACTGCTACAAATATACCCATGCTACTTATGGGTGGTTTTGACTGGTGACTGGTTTTGTGGTTCAGGGTCACATATGTAAACATCTTTTATGTGAAATATATTATTCAGGTCAGTACTAAATAAACAAAAACATGTATTTTGTATGATCTCTCTTATTTTGGTCAAATAATTAACATTTTGCATATTCTAAAAAAAAAAGGGGGGTGTTACACTGCCAATTTTTTTTTGCTGTCTTTTTAAAAAAATGGCCATGACAGCCAACTGTAAAACAAAGTGATTCACACCAAGACAAGTGTGTCTGTATCAGCCATTGCTGAAACACTCGACTACAGGAAGTAACACAACCAAAGAGAGGATGTAGAGACAGCCTTGCTTCTATTTGGAAGTGTATAAGTAAAAAGGTCAAGCTGACAGAGAACTCGGCTATTAAAATGAAAACAGTTCTTGTGCAACATGGTGAGGCCAGCTGGATTCATTGTAGCTTACGGACAAAAGAGCAAGATGGAAATGAAGCTCTCATGAAATGGAAATAAGCCTCACAGCCTCAGAGTGATTATTAAGTGAGATGTAGCATGTGTGTGGTTTATGTGTGATGTTGTTGTTTTTTCTTACAACACCACTGTCATGTATTCTGTCCTCCATTAGAAGCAATGGCTCAGTGGTTCGGACATTTCACAAAATCTCAGTAAATGTTGTTTCCGTTGCGTTGCGGACTATGCAGGGTCAGACTCAGAAACACTCAGATTTGATCAAAAATATCTTAATTTGTGTTCTGAAGATGAACGAAGGTCTTACGGGTTTAGAATGACATGAGGGTGAGTAATTAATGACAGAATTTTCATTTTTGGGTGAACTATCCCTTTAAGATGGTACTAACTGACAAAGTGTTCCAAACTTGGGAGTTTGTGAATGAATCATTCTTTTGAATCAAATCAGTTGATCTGAATCAAGAAGTGAATATTGACTCAAATTCCAGTTGTTTTTCTCAACCAAATCTATTGTATGGCTTTTATTATACAGCTTGAGTCATATGGACCACTTTTATGATATTCTTGTGATGCTTTTTGTTTTTGTTTCATTCTAACAGCATGGAAAAGAGCAACAAGCACATAATAAACCAATTTCCTCTTTGTGTTTCAGAAGAAAGTAAGTCATACTGGTTACTAAAAGTATCAGGGTGAGTAAATGATGATAGAAAATTCAATTCGGGCTGGAATATTTCTTTCAGGCTGTACACTGTGTGCTGGGATCTGACTCAGAGTCTACAGGGGGACACATTGGAGTTGGTCCAGGCCTCTTGGCAGCTTATATGGTTCAGCGCATGTGTCAGAGAAACACCGCAGTGGGCGTTCAGAGCGTCTCCTGTGTTTATCACAACTCTTCCACATGGGAAGACAGCATGGGCTGAACCTGCTTCCTAACACACGCGGCGTAAGCAACACTGTTGCCAGCCATCAGACGACTGTGAGAAACTGCGTACCCATCTATTATCAATGAGTCTATATCTAAGAATACTACAAAAAGACCTATTCATGTTCTCTCCAACACTATACTTAAACACATAAACCTGATTGTTAACAGAAAATGGATAAAAAGAATTCTCCTAAAAATCTGTGGTCTAACAGAAAGGTTTATTATCTGTTTGAAATGTGATTCTGTCCTGTGCCGCCCATGTCCTTTGAGAATGGCCCTTCCCTAGGACAGGAATTTATGGCTGACATTACATAATTAAGATTTAAGGTATAAGCATAACTAGCTTTAAAAGCTCTTCTCTGCAGTGTTTTGGATCATAAAACCTCCTTTAGGAAACACTTATACTGCAAGACAGTAAGACTGTATAACTGGCTTTCTTATTTTAACTTAAAACGTGGATTAAACATATACACACAAATTTAATTCTTGTTGGGCATTCTGTATTTAAAAAAAATAATAATAATAAAATAAAATACTTTTTTTATATTCATTTATTTTATTCAGCAGTGTAAGAATCTTATTGGGCAATCTGTAAAAATAAAATAAAATAAAATATTTATTTTATTTTATGTTATTTAGAAATGTAAGAATCTTGTTGGGCATTCTGTAAAAATTAAATAAAATAAAAATAAAAATAATAAAAAAATAAAATAAAATAAAATAAAATAATAAAATAAAATATTTATTTTATTCAGAAATGTAAGAGTCTTGTTGGGCAATCTGTCGAAATAAACTAAACTAAACTAAAATACACTAAACTAAAATGAAATAATAAATGCCTCAGAAACTGGCAGCTTTGTATCCAAACAGTTATTAATTTTGAAACCCATCTTGTTGGGCATTCTGTATTTAAAATAAAATAAAATAAAATAAAATATTTATTTTATTCAGAAATGTAAGAATCTCATTGGGCATTCTGTAAAAATAAAAAAATATATTTATTTGTTTGTTTTATTCAGAAATGTAAGAATCCCATTGGGCATTCTGTAAAAATAAAATAAAATAAAATATTTATTTCATTCAGAAATGTAAGAATCTCGTTGGGCATTCTGTAAAAATAAAACAAATATATTTATCTGTTTGTTTGTTTTATTCAGAAATGTAAGAATCCCATTGGGCATTCTGTAAAAATAAAATAAAATAAAATAAAATAAAATAAAATAAAATAAAATAAAATACTGGCAGCTTTGACTAATTTAGTGACTAATTCTGAAACCCATCAGAGAAAATTTGACCCCGTGACACCGGAGCAATGCAACAGTGAGTCAGCATGCATGAAGAGCCGCCTGCACTGGCATAGAAATGGACAGCTGGGTTTGGGAAAACACTGATATTTCCTTGTTTACTGTTGGGCTGGATACAGTTCAGCTGGAGTGGAGATGCACAAAAGAGCTACAGTGTGTTAGTCTACGATCAGGTTCTTCTCTCAACAATGCACACAGAAGAAGTCCTTGATCCCTAGGCCAAAACACAAAAGTGGACTGTATCGCAGCAAGCACAGGGTTGATTTCAATTGGTCAAAAGTGTGATTAATAACATTAATAGAATGCAATGAAATGATTGAGGGAAGAAAGTTCCATTAAAAGTCATGTGACTATGACATGCAACAGAAGGTACAATATTACTCTTCAAATGTGTTTCAGATCAGACTTGACGATAATTACTTGGTTTCAACAGCTGGAAGCAATGAACTGGTTTATTTCACCCAGTGACACATTGACTACATCACCACACAGCACACAATGGATGACTTATAAAACACTGTCTCACAGTGACACAAAGTTTCACCACAGATCGGCGGCGAAACTTTCCATCTTTCACCCACTCAAATCATGATAGAAGTGCAACACTAGACAATAATGTAGAGACGAAATCATCAAGAAAATCATAATGGTTTTGACCAACATCCGGATGAATCTCATCTTCTTTGATGTTACATAATTTGCCAGTGCAACAAACTGAACGCTGAGGCTGAACTGTAACACTACATTTCATCACAAGCGTGGCATCATCGACGGAGGAGCTCCATCATCCTTGATGCTCGAGGGTAACTCGACTCCCATGTCCTCATTAAAACTTCAAGAGCAATTAGACGCTCTTGCTTTCCCTCTTCAGTCTAACCTCGCTCCTGACCTCGTCACGACTCCCTTTATGAGCTTATTACAGCATTTAATCCACTGGCACCACAGATCACACAGCTCAATTCACTACAATACATCTGCCATTCACATTATTGGTCACACCTTTAGCGACATGGTAAAGAATGAAAATGAGAGCAGTATGGTTGGCAGGCTAATATATGGGAGACATAAAGAGACTCCTGTCCAAAACAAGAATCCCACAGCATTGCTTGATGGAAGTAATATGTCATATTTCCAAAACGTTAATTATTTTACCAAAATAAGAGAGAGACCAAACAAAATGCATTATTTTTTATTTAGTACTGACCTGAGTAAGATATTTCACATAAAAGACGTTTACATTTAGTCCACAAGAGAAAATAACAGTTGAATTAATAAAAATAAACCTGTTTAGAGGTTTGCAAGCGCTTGATTTTTAATACTGTGTTGCCTGAATTATCCACAGCTGTGTTTTTTGTTTATTGATAGTTTTCATGAGTCCCTTATTTGTCCTTTGACCGCTGTTCTACAGAAAAATCCTTCAGGTCCCACAAATTCTTTGGTTTTCCAGCATCTTTTGTGTATTTAAACCCTTTCCAACAATGACTGTATAATTTTGAGATCCATCCAACACTCAGGACAACTGAGGGACACATATGCAACTATTACAGAAGGTTCAAACACTCACTGATACTTCAGAAGGAAACACAATGCATTAAGAGCTGGGGGTTGAAAACTTTTGAACAGACAGAAGATATGCACATTTTTTCTTATTTTGCCTAAATATCATATATTTTTTATTTAGTACTGCCCTTCAGAAGCTACAGAAGATACTTGCATGTTTCCCAGAAGACAAAATAAGTTAAATTTACCCTGATTTTCCAATTCAAAAAGTTTTCACCCCCCGTCTCTTAACACATGGTGTTTTCTTCTGGAGCATCTGTGAGCCTTTGAACTTTTTGTAATAGTTGCTCAGTCCCTCAGTTGTCCTCAGTGTGAAAACATGGATATAAAATAATACAGTCATTGTCAGAAAGTGATCGAACACACAAAAGATGCTTGAAAACCAAATAATTTGTGGGACCTGAAGGATTTTCTCTAAAGAACAGTTTAACTTTTTTAAAACAAGGGACCCACGAACAATTATCACACACACACACACACACACAAAAAGCTGTGGAACATTCAGGTAACAACACAGCATTAAAAATTAAGCTAATGTAAATTTGAGAAAAGGGTAATATTTATATCTTATTCAGGTCAGCACTAAATAAAAAATAACATTCATTTTGTATGATCCCTTTTACTTTGGTAAAATAATTCACGTTTGGCAAATACTGCAAAGTGTATGTATAATTTTCTCCACAACTGTAGTTCTATTTCTCAGCATTTATATTTAAACTTAAATAGAATTTATAACTACTCAAACGTCTAATTTAACATTTTAAGGCCTAATCCTGGCTTAATCTAAACCCTGTCTGTGAAACCAGGCCTTAGTGTTGTCATTGATAATGGTATTATAGTTTTTATTAATATTTTAAATTTGATGGTTTTAATTTTTGTATTTTCTGTTTTCATTTTAATATTAAAGTTTTAGTATTTTTTTTTAGTACTTAAACTAAACAAAAATAAAATGTTGCATTGGTAACTGGCTGAAAAGAAATTATTAAAAAATACAATTAAAAAAAATACTACTTCAGTTAATGTTTATTTTATTCCAAGTAATGAAAATAATTTTAGCTGAATAATAATAACAACCCTGGCATACATTTATTAAAGTAGAAGATGACTGTAGTCATCATTAAGATAATCTAAAGGTTTGCAAAATATGAATTCACAAGAATAAAGATTAATAATGATGAAATCATACTAGTAAAAGATTACGCATTTGTTTCAATCACTGTTTGTGTTTGAATCGCTAAATTAGTATAACTGACAACGCCTCGTAATAATTCTCATAAATCCAACAAAAATGATAATTAAATAAAATAAAACATAACTGTTTACTGACTATTTAAATTATTTAATATTAAATTACTACATGAATTAGTGTTTACTGACCATTCAAATGATTTGATTTTACATTACTAACCTGTTAAGCACCATTTTTAAAATGTGATTACTACAGTTGAATAGAATTTATTTAATGGAGTGCATTACTGAATAATCCATAAAATTAAAAATCTATCTATATGCGTTTTTGTATAAGGAGATTATCAAAGCCTCATTACGCAACATGCTGTCAACATTCAGCACTTGTTTTACTCACACGCTACCTCATCTCATAGCACAGGCCCATCCCATCCCATGATCCTCTGCTCAACCATGTGCCAAGCATCTTCCTCAGCTTTATTAACCTCACCAAAACAAAAGCCATCTCTCAGCCAGCACAGGAAAAAGCGAACTGACGTCCAAGGAAGAGAACGTTAAATTTAATTAGGTTATTAATTTAATTTCAATGAAGCATCACCACATGTTGAATGAGGCTGTGTAAAGCACACAGAGAGAAAGATAAACACTAAAGCTATTTGTAATCCTGATTTTTATGACTTGGCTTGGTCAAAACAGAAAACACGTCTGGGACATGTGAATCCACTTCAATATGAAAGAGAAAAGCAGGCTACACTTGAAGATTTGTCCTTCGCTGTCAGTGTAAAGACAGTTTAACTTTACAGCTTTTGGCGCAGACATGAGCCAACTCAGTTCAGGCCTAAAAATCGAGTGTGAAAATAGTTTAAGTGCACCATTTAGCCTTTCCTCAAAGATATTTGGTTGAGTCTCTCACCCAAGTAAATGTTCAGCTCCTGCCAAGCTTTCTATTTTTTTTTTTTCCCAAATACCATTTGGCCAGACAACGCCGGTTGCCAGACTGATAAGACACTGCAGAATGATGCATTAGCGCTGACTGTCAATGAGATAACAAGAAAACGAATTTGTTGTTTACCACATACATGAAAATCTTACATAAACATGAGAATTTATGAGCAAGCTTTAAATCACAGGGAGCCGCGGTCACACATTCAGAGGGAGATTTACTCCAGGGACGGTAACAACACATCTGCTTTGATAGGGAAAAGGCAGATTAGTGCAAGCAAACTGAGAATTTCAACCAAGGCAGGTCACATTGGTTTAAACGAGATCTTTCTCTCTATATTTATGACGCTTTTGCTTAATAAAATCCAGGTTCTCAGAGGACACACCCCAAACAGCACTGAAAAAGGAGCTGTAGGTGGATTAATTTATAATTTCAATAAAAAGACAGAAATAATTTATCAGGCTTTTGTTTACACACTGTATGGGAACTAGTCATTAGGATTATGGTTAAAGCTTGTGCTGAATATTTTACATCATAATCACTCAAAATACTACTGGAAAAAAGCTACACCCATAATCATGATTTTAAGTCTATGCTACATACATAGACTGAATATGTATGCACAAATGATGTAAAAATATATAAAAATAGTTTTGCATATATATAAATAAATAAATATAAATATACATAAATATAACCAATATATTTAAAATATTATTATTACCACACATTTTTTAAATAAAAAAATATATTTTAATGTACATGAAATATTGAACGGTTACAATGCAACAGCTATGATGCAAGGTGGTGGCAAACCCATATCTCTTGCAAGTACTAGCGGTACCATGGTACAATAATAACATCAAATGCTACGTTGCACAAAATGACTACCATATTCATATAAAGCATAATAACGGTTTCTCAATCAGAAAAAGCAAGAAGATTTTCCTCTGGAGGCTAAATTCTGCCTAGAAACTGATCTTACATAATTTACCGAAACATCTGTCTAGCTCACGATGGCCTGTTCAAGTGGACATACAAGAAGAGGAAGTACAGTCATTCATTTGAAGTATAATGAGCGACACAACACAGCAGGCCAATTCTGTGATATGCACTGAAATGTCATCCATCACTGTCATTGATATTTTTTGTATATAGTTGTGAATTTTATGTTGTACAATGGAAAATGGATTTTCAGTAGAAAAACAGAATTTTAAATATATTTATCTTGTAATTAGCCTGTAATGCTTCTTTTTTTAAAGGCAGAAAAGCCTTGTAATGAAGGCATATTGAAGTACTCAATATATAATGAAAATCATGAGTGTTCTTCTCCATTCAGAGGAAGAGAAAAGAGCCTTTCTGGGCGACGCGATGGAAGATCTGTAATTAAATTTTCAATGACACAGACAAATCGGCCCCTCTCTTTACTTTATAACATTCTTAGGGCTGGGAGGACAGGTAGCGTTACTTAACTACCTGATTTAATTAATGACTGTTTTAAGGCACATGGTTAGTTGAGATGGTTCAGATAAGCTGGAACAACATCACCCAGATGTTTAGACATTATGCAATTATATTTTCTATTTATACTGTCTAATACTGGATATTTATACACAAATCAAGTTCACCCAATAATGAACATTTTGTCATCATTTATTCACCCTCCACTTGTTGCAAACCTGTGTGAGTTTCATTCTTCTGTTGAGTTTATGGTAGCCATTACTTCCATAGTATAGGAAAAATATACGGAAATCAATACTATGGAAATCAGTGGCTACTGTCAGCTGTTTGGGTACCATCATTCTTCAGTGATAACAGAATTTTCATTTTTGGGTGAGCTACCCCTTTAATTGTTCATGCTCATTTCCCAATTTTTACATTTAGATGACATTTTGTGTCATTTAATGTTCACTTAAAGATTTTCTTTAAAAACATTAAGAATTTAATAGCTTATTTTTCCTACTATTTTCATTTTTTGTGATGGCTAAAAGTCACTTGTACTAATTAAAATGATTGATTTCATTATTTTATTTTGGATTTATTTACACAAAATACTATACGATATTTATATCAGTCATTTATTGGCTATTAGCCATAACATGAAAATAATTATCAGCTATTTGGAATCAGCCAGAATTTTAATATTGACGCAACCCTGACGCAAATCAAGTTCTGAAATAATTTTGTTCTAAAAGTTAACACAAAATGTTACACATGCTAACATTGGCGGGCTATACTTGCAGAATATACTGAAAAATAATAACTGTATTACTGTTTTTACTGTGTGTTAATAATTTACTTAAAGGGACCGATCACGCAAAAATGAAAATTACCCCATGATTTACTCACCCTCAAGCAAACCAAGGTGTATATGATTATCTTATTTCAAACGAATACAACTGGAGTCATATTAAAAAATGTCCTGGCTCTTTCAAGCCTTATAATGGCAGTGAATGGCTGTTGATATTTTGTAGTCCAATAAAGTGCATCCATCCATCATAAAAAACACTCCACATGGCTCTGGGGGGTTAGTAAATGTCTTCTGAGGCAAATCGATGCATTTGTGTAAGAAAAATATCCACATTTTCACGTTTCAAACAACAAATGCATGTACGACAGTTAGCGGAAGCTAGAGATTATGGTTTAAAAAGTTTTAAATATGTATATTTTTCTTACCAAAATGCTTTAATTCCCTTCGGAAGGCCTTTATTAACCTCCCAGGCCATTTGGAGCACTTTTTATGATAGATGAATGCACTTTATTCGACTTTTATTGGACTATTGAATATTAACACCCATTCACTGCCATTATAAAGCTTGGAAAGCTATATTTTTTATATAACTCTGATTGTATTTGTCTACAATAAGAAGGTCATACACACCCAGGATGGCTTGAGGATGAGTAAATCATAAGGTAATTTGTGGTAACTATCCCTTTAACTGACTATAGAAAAATCAACATACAAACTTACACACTTGACTTTTCCACAGGATCTTAGACTAAACCCACCTGAGCTAATCATTAACTTGAATAATTAAACTGCACTAAAACATGTGCTGTCCTCTCAAACCCATGAGCCCCTAAACTCCCTCACAACCAATCCAACTCGCTCTGTTAGGAAGGTAAAGGAGTCTTTGTCCTCTCAGAGAGCATGAATGAGAGAGGGCACCTGCACACAAAGGATATCAGGGCTGGGAAACCCCATACGTCTCCCGGGACCAGTACTTCTGAATGTCGGTGGCCTAGCAACCGCATTCCGATAAAATATCCCCGGTAACAGACATAAACCTGCCGCCAGGTGAAGGCTAACCTCGTGTCTGCATCAATAAAACACTCTCGATCCAATACACACACGTACAAACAAAATTCCAACATTCCAAAGCTTGCCACAAAGGCTTTTGGTTACCAAGTAAACGAGGGCTATGATTGGCCAATTGGGTGCTGTTCAAAAATATCTGAAGAGCTGAAGATTCTTAACACTATTTGAGAGGAATGTGTGACATTCCAGCCTCCACACAAGGACTGTGGAATAATGTGAGAAGTGTGGCCTCTCACAGTCATCAAGTTGAGGGCTACTCAGACAAACAGAGGAGAACAAAGAAAGGTCATTAAGGTCAAACACGAAATTTCTGAGAGGATTTACTGTAAAAGGATGCGGAAACCATTGTCATCCTTGTCCTGGAGCACTGCTGAGACATAATATACATTTAAGGGATAGTTATGACTTCCTTTTGGAGCACAAAAGAAGAGTTTCCATACAAATCAAAGTCAGTTGGGTCTAGTGTTGTTTTGGACCCCATTGACTTTCATTATATAAACAAAAACAATTGAAACATTCTTAAAAAAATATCTTCTTTTGGGTTCCACAGAAGAAAGAACATCATACAGGTTTTGAAATGACTTGAGGGTGAACTGTCCCTTTAAAGGAACATGGTTTCTGAAGATTGAATGAAAAAATGGAAGTAGAAATATAAAAACAGTAGGAACTAAAACAGAAAATGGTACATTGAAAGACTGGAAGGCTTTTGTTCTCGCATGTGATCAGTTTTCATGAAATATTCCCGTTATGGAACAGAAGGGTTCATTGGTTCCCTTTGAGACTAATAAGACAATGTGAGCGCTCTAAAATTTCACCAGATATATTCACCGAGGCCAGATGTACCGCATGTCCTACATTACTCATTACTGCTTGAGAATGAGCTGAAAGCGTACACTTAAAAACAGTCATTAAAAGAGTCGAGAGCATCATTAGTCGCAAACATAAAAGAGAGTAAATTTGTCCCATCCTTAGCTCCATTTCCAATGCTACAGCTGCATCCCTCATTCAGCAAGACAGTGTGGACAAATCTGTCTTATCTCAAACCCAGAAATAGACATGTTCCTCACTCTGACAGCCTGGAGAGAAAGAGAAAGAAACAGGAAGAGACACATAAAGAGAACGAGAGAGTGTGCGTTTCTCCAGGCACGTGATGCTGTGACCAAAAAAAGAGCCCCGATCGAGGGCAGCTGGCATGGCAGGACCGCTGGAAGGCAGAAACAGGAAAAACCAAGGTATGAAGTGCCAACACGGGTGCCAATGGCATGAGTGAGGCAAGTAAAGTGCCAATCTGGATATCTCACCATAACAAACACTGAAAGGTCTAACTAACCCAGAGGTCAAACATTTACTAAAAATGTCTCTAGTGTCAGACAAGCTTTTATTCAACACATACTTGATTTAAAGGATTATTTCAGGTTCTTGTGAAATCAGAATTTACACTTGTCCCTCCTTTCTTTAAAGGGACAGTTCAAGCACAAAATGAAAATTCTGCTATTAATTACTCACCCTCATGTCGTTCCAATTCTGTAAGACTTTCATTCATCTTAAAAACTAAATATTTTTGAAATCCGAGAGCTTTCTGACCCTGCATAGACAGCAACAAAACTGAAACGTTCAAGTCCCAGAAAGGTAGTAAGGACATCGTTAAAATAGTCCATGTGACATTAGTGGTTCAGAAATATTCAGGTGATGGACAGCCAAATTATGATACTTTCACAAAGACACTTCATTCCCATTCATAATTGCTACATGCAAGGCATTAATTAAAAAGTAGTTCTATTTTGAAAAACATCCCCCAAGTCTAGACACATTAGGGGTTGGATGCCCCTAAGTATACTCTCAGTGTGACTCAGTACATTTGCTATTTGCAGCTGGCAGATGTTGTCATGGAGTTCTTGTTAACTCTGATAGCCTATATACCTGCTAAGACACGCAGCAACGTCAGAATTTCCGGCCTTGGATGAACCGAGATTTTTTAAATTCAAAAACACAATGAGACAACAGCTTGGCTTAATTGAACAGAAGGGTTTTCTTTAAATAGTTTCCAATATGAAACTGAAATTAAAACGGATTATGCGGTCATTTTTTTTTTTTTTTTTTTTATGTTTCAGGCCAGGTTTGAGGTCATGAACACAAATGAGATTTGAACTATGGTTAATAAAAAAATAAAAAAAATCAGGTTTTAAGAGTAACGTTACAATTGATTTAAGGATATAATTAATCAATTTAAAAATATCGATCGAAATTATATCGATTCTCCAAGAATTGATTAGTGTAGCCTGTTCAGTTATGAATGGAATATTGTAGCGCTCCTCTCATCCAATAAATCGCAAAAAGCTTTTGCTTTATTAATTTTGATATGAAACCAAGTCTCAGCTTTCAAATTCTGTTTACTTTATTACAACATTGAAACAATAAATACCGTTTTGGCGCTGTTTGACGTGGACTAACAGACGCTGTAGCGCCTCAGTTCAAGCAAAGCAGCGGTTGAACTGATCGTCTCCTTCGCTTTAATATTAGTTTCAGCATGACATATACGTGAATAAACAACCGATTTAATTAAGTGTAATTTAAATTTATGTAGTTATGTAGGACATAATGTAGTACCAGCTGACTCTCTTGTATATTTTACAGCATTAGTTGCTATTTTTTTTCCTTGAGAAAATTTGCCATGCACTGTATCTGACGTGTGTCCAAAATAATCGTTATTGAATTGAACCAAATTGCAAGCATGTGTACAGAAGTCAGATCGAATTGTGACATTTGTGTCAACACCCAGCTTTAATTTATACACCAGGCCTACTTTAATAGAATTATAATCCTCACATTTCGGTTTTAAATTCTTCAGAAATCTGTTCACTTCCACTGTTCCATAGCTTCGCGAATACAAACTTCCATTTGAAGCTAAACATACCAGGTTTTGTCCCTAGAAGGTTCTCAGGCGACCTACTCTAAACTCATCCTGAATACTCAAGAACAGTAATGAGGTATCACATTGGATGAATACTCAAAGAATGCCTTCCTTCCTTCAAAACAAAGTGTGCTCCATTAATAAATAATGACGTTTGGAGCCTGTGATTCCCGTTATTAAAGGAACAAACAGCCTCAGGCTGAACCTAATATGTGTGCCAAATATTTCAACACAAATAAGGGCGTAGGTACTGTACTGCCGGTAAATGTGCTGAATGCCCTGTGATAATGAGGGACAGGAATGATTTTCTTCACAAACGCTCGCACAGACCCAGCGTGGGACAGAGTGGCATCATGTTGATATCAGAGGTGTTGCCTTACAGGCCAGTCAGTAGGCTGGTAATGAATAGATGGGCTTGTCTATACGAGTGTCTCTTGAGATACAGAAAGACGAAAGGCTCTGGAGCATTACAAACAAGCTTATCGCAATCATTAGTATGCATCTGATACCAGGCTCCATGTAAACTTTCTATCGTGATCTGTTGACATATTCTCTATTGAAACAGGAAGCTGGACATAGGACTGCATGATTAATCAAAATAAAATCAAAATCTCACTATCCAGTCGCAAAGGCTTCAATATAATTAAATAAACATATGCGTCGCATGTTTAAGAGTGAAGCGCAACACTGTGTTCAGTTACACACATTCATTAGCATCTCAAAGCTGCTCAGTTTGAAGTAAATGCTGCTCCACACATTATTATTATAATAGAGTCAATACTGATTATACACAAAAAAAAATATTAAGCAGCACAACCGTTTCCAACATTAGTCAGCATATTAGAATGATTTCTGAAGGATCATGTGACACTGAAGACTGGATTAATGACGCTGAAAAGCTTTGCATCTCAGAAATAAATTCTATTTTAAAGTATATTAAAAACCACTATTTTAAATTACTCTTTTTTCTGTATTTTTAATCAAATAAGCAAAGCCTTGATGAGCAGCGGTTGAACTGATCGTCTCCTTCGCTTTAATATTAGTTTCAGCATGACATATACGTGAATAAACAACCGATTTAATTAAGTGTAATTTAAATTTTTGTATACAAATAAGTTCATTTTATATTATATAAAATGATGGTACCAGCTGACTCTCTTGTATATTTTACAGCATTAGTTGCTATTTTTTTTCCTTGAGAAAATTTGCCATGCACTGTATCTGACGTGTGTCCAAAATAATCGTTATTGAATTGAACCAAATTGCATCTCAGAAATAAATTCTATTTTAAAGTATATTAAAAACCACTATTTTAAATTACTCTTTTTTCTGTATTTTTAATCAAATAAGCAAAGCCTTGATGAGCAGAAAAGTGTATAAACACATTCTTGGCCAAATTGCTTGGCATACCAAACCTAGACCTTTTTTTAAAAAAAAATTAAAATCACTATTTTTATTTGAAAAATAGCAAAAAAAACAAAGCAAAAAAAACAAATAAATCTCAAAATTGCACAGCCCGAGTTGGACAGAGTTAGAAGACGTTTTAATAGCAAATAATCTAGTTTGTGTCACATCCTGGCAAAGCTTTGTCTGGTTGTCTACTGCTGTCATTTTAAGCAATCTGATTGGATAGAAATTCGCATACGCCTCTGCAAACAAAATGAGTCATCAATATTTTCAGCTCACTTTCCTGGAAGAAACAAAATAGGTTTCCATTTAATGTTTTAAATGGATCTACGTCAGCTAAAAGTATGTTTTGTCAACTTGTAAGTGATAAACATATACAGTTTCTTTTCATGGGACTTTCAGTACTTCAGCCTTTGCATATAAACCAATTTTCTGTGATGGGACAAAAGTCAATATTACATCCTAAGGATATTTTCTCTCCACAAATCAAAGAGTCAAACAAAAAACTTCTTAGTTCAGGGATAGTTCATCCAAAAATGAAAATTCCGTCATTTACTTACACTCAAGTAGTTCTAGACCTGTATGAACTGCTTTCTTTTGCTGAACACGAAAGACGTTATTGTGAATAATTCTGGTAACCAAACAGTTAACTATTTCCATAGTAGGTGAGAAAAATACGTTGGAAGTCAGTGGATACCAGCACCAGTCTGGTTGCTCAAACAAGATTGGAACAACATGAGGGTGAGTAAATGATGGCAGAATTTTCATTTTTGGGTGAACTAACCCTTTAATGTACTTTTAGACTGTACGGTTTTACACTACAGTACTGTAGAGTGTTTCTATTTGAGATTCAAGCAATCATGTCTTCTTTAGAGTTTCTGATTAAAAACAGGCTAAAGCCCTTCCTTCATAGTTTCAAGGGATTATACATGACTTCTGCCAAAGCTGAGACTGTCTTGTCTGTTCAGTCTGTTAACCAGTAACCCTATACACCGAATACCGGGTGTGATGTAAATAAGAGAAAGTCTTTCAACAGGATGGTGTCTCTGCACTGAAAGAGACTCACGCTTTAATATTCATGTCATTCTTTTTAATCCAATAAGTTATGCAGAGGAAGAACGAGAAAAAAAAGTCACTGTGTCTCATGTTCATCAGGTTTATCAAAGCAGCCAGACTAAAAAAAGGCAGATAAGAAAGCCAAAGCATGAGTCAGCTGCTTTTTAATAAAACATACTGAGTAATGTAGATTGAAAAGCACAGCTGTTCTCACTGTAACAACGTCTTCCACTTGCAGCAAGACTCTGAAGAAATTATCCAGGTCTATTCTCTGGAGTATAATACGACACTGATAAGAAACAGGTTTTAACAGATAAAGATTTGGCGAATTTAACATTTTACTTAACCTCATGAACTTTAGAAACCAGCATGATGTTATTCCAAGGAACACAAAAGGAGAAGTTTTGTGTTTGAGGAAGGAACGTCATGCAGTTTTAAACTGATGAAGGCAAGTAATTGACAGAATTTACATTTTAGATTAACTATTCCTTAAAAAAAGACTATAAGGGCCATTCTATACAGAATGGGTGCAAACTGCTGTCCTACAACCAAAAAAAAAAAAAAAAATCACATTTAAAAAGCATTCAAGTATTCAAATCTTAGATTTTTACTAAGATCCTTCTATTATATATTGAAACCCACAATCATATATAAAAAATTAGGACGCTTAATATATTTAAAATCATAATTTATTGGGTACTTTCAATCGGGAGGTGGCTGTCCCGAACCCTAAGGCCTAAATTTCAACTTTTGAAAAAGTTATAGAAATCATTTTTGTATTTTTTTCCATTGTTGTTTTTAAAAGTATCTATTTGATTCTTTTAAAAAGTGAACTTCAATATGTATTTTCTTGTGTCACTACTGTAACAGTAACATGACTGAAACATGTCATCGTTTCGTTGACAAAAAGAACACATAATCCTTACATTTGGGGGAAATAAACAAAATTTTAGTACAGTTATGCAAAGTTTTTGTATTTTAGTATGTTTGGTACTGTTTGCAAGTTAAAAATTCTGTAATGTGATGTGGTCCAAAGCATTACTGTCACTACCGAAACATGGGATGTTTTGTCAAAAACAAAGTAGACTAAATTATCAACTAAGATTTTATGATAGTTTTTGGTTTAATGTATATTTAATCTAATGAATTAACTTTGAAATCAGTATGATCAACTTTTTGCCTTTTATAAAGAAAAATTGGATTGGAAATACAAAATTGGAAATATTGTTAAAAATGCAATTGTCGTTGATTTACCTCTGAATTTTTTTTAATAAAATAGAAAAATTATTTACAAGGAAGCAAAATCTTAATAGATCAATGTAATCCTTCTTATTAAATTACATATCACTGTGTAAAAATACAATACAAGTTTGTGTGAAAATACAATACGAGAATTAATTGCACAATTACTAGAAATGTGTACCTTGCATATTATACAATTTGCATACAAATTTTTTGTAAAAAAACATTTTTTTCAAGATGTTTCCAAATCTGACTTTGAACCAATTCTGTAGAGTGGCCCATGTAGGTTACCCACGATTCAAATCAGCTAGGAGTTTTGCTATGCTAATGTGCGATGTCTGCCACATTAGAGGAGCTTTTTCCACATTAAGTCAAGGTGAAGGGTGCTCCGAGCCAATTCCCAAAGTACTAACATTGGAAATGCAGGAAGACCTAATGAATTAAAGTGTCAGCAGAGAATGACTAACCACACTGGTCACATGACCTTATCATCTAGTATAGCAGTAGCGTCACACGTTCCACTGATAAACACAACAGCAGGCAAAAACATTGTGCCAATCCACTGCCTGATCGAATGCAAATAGGCGCCTTTTCACTCTTAACAGGAACAACAGAGAGGAACAGAAACATGACCACAGAGCGTTGATCATTTTTCATAAGTGTAACAATAAGGGTGGGGTCCTAGAGTTGAGTCGAAAAACACAATTTTATGCATCAGATCAGTCAAGTGTGAATGCAACCTAGAAAACAGCGCAAAGGAAAATATGCTTATAGAGTCGTTTCATCGGAATCTCTTTCTTTCTCGCGTGTCGGCCCGTGAGTCTTGCCTACACACTAAAACCCAGCAGTTCAGTGAAAATTCTTACAATGCATTCTTTGTTCACATTCACACAGTGTGAAAAGCACCTTGTCTAACCTACTTTCTTATCTCTTTCCCCAACGACCAGCATTATGCAAAATTGTGGTTAGTGAGGAGTGGGTTGCCCGAGGTGTTGATTTCCTCACAATTCTAACTTTTCTTTTAGACGTTAACTTAAGGAGTTGTTGCAACTGGGTCTTGACCCTTTAAAGTTAATAAGGCCCCTACTTAAAGACAAGGGTTGAGGAGTGGGTAAGATATAGCTTTATGTGTGGATTTTACACATTTTACTATTATATGTGACCCTGGACAACAAAATTAGTCATAAGTGTCCATTTCTATAAATTGAGATTTATACATCAACTGTTAAAGCTGAATAAATAAGCTTTGAAATGATGTATGGTTTGTTGGGATAGGACAATATTTGGCATAGATACAGCTATTTGAAAATCTGTAATCTGCAAGTGCAAATAAATGAATAAAAACAAAACACTGAGAAAATCACCTTTAAAATGGTCCAAATGAAGTTCTTAGCAATGCATATTACAAATCAAAAATTACATTTTGATATATCCATGGTAGGAAATTGACAAAAAAAAAATCTTCATAGAACATTATCTTTACTTAATATCCTAAAATCGATCATTTTAACCCATACAGTGGATTTTTGGCTACTGCTATAAATATACTCGTGCTACTTAAGACTGGTTTTGTGGTCCAGGGTCACATATAATGCTCCAACCCCATTTTCGTTTTGGTTACAACAAAAGTTAAGTTATAAACTAACCATGGGCCTGAAAGTATAAACACATAAATAGGCTATTGTGATTATTTTACACTTTATTCTATATTTCCAAATCACAAAACATTAAAACGATAATTAGGAGGGCCTCAAAGGCGACAACGATTTTTTGCCTGACATAAATGTAAAAACTTGCGTCGAACTTGAATGTTGTTGAACGCATTGTACATTAAACGACTTGTCAAATTTTAACACATATCTTCTTACAAGAATGATGTTCAGTATGTCCAAACCACTGACGTATCCAGTTAACTTTTTTTTGCGATAACGTTCAAGCGTTTTTTCGTTTGTACGTTTACATTTCGTCGCGTTTAGCTGCTCATCACACGCGCGTCGCGTTTTAAACGCAAGAACGCGTCTTAGATGATATCAGTTCTGAAGGTACGCTCGTTTGTGTAGGTTAAGGGTGGAAATCAAGTGATGTCAAACATCAAAACACACTTGTTGGAACGCATACGATATACAACGTGTTTCAACGATCCAGAAGCGGCTCGAGTGCGATTGTGCAATCGAACCGAAAACCAGCATTGGCGAGAAACAGGATGTACACTGACGTTCATGAACACAAGAATCTAGACGTTGAAACCTTCCGATCACAGCTCCTATTTCCCATAATATATGAACCAGCACTGCACTGTATATGGAATGGAGCAGCAGCAACGGATGCTGAATGTCAGCATGCAAACTCGCAACACGTTCATGTTGACATGTATTATTTTAGCACCCAAATTTTAGTTGAACGGGGAAACCCCGAAGCTTACCAACTGTACTGTCCACGCAAATAATTTTTTCCTATTGTAAGCATATATAAGATACACAGCGTCGCTTACCTTTAAACTGTAAGGAGTGGCTTGTTTTAATTCTCACAGTTCCTGATATGGATTCACCGGGGTTGTAGACCACTTTGTTGTTAGTGAAAGTAATCTCGAATTCCTGAAGCTTCCCCATGTCGTTCAGAAGCACCACTCGAGCACTCACGGAAAATGAAATCGTCGGTAAAACTAACGGGTAAAAGCGGCCAGTTTCACGTCCCACCTGCGGCTCTCATCGCTCCGCCCATCCACGACCGCTGACGTCATCGGGACAGTCAGTCAGACTCTCTCAGCTATTTATGATCCTAAGGTTGTTTCAATAATCTTATTGATGACGTTATGTTCTTATCGTTTCCTTATAAACATTCTTACAACTGCATTAATTCTTAAAAGACTGCCTTGGACATCCAAAGCATTCATACTGTGGTGATTTTCATTTCAAATTTATATATTTAAAATATTTGATATCATTTTGATTTGCTACTAAAGCAAACTGACATATATTCACTTCCAAAATATTTTTTATGTTTAAATAAGTCTCTTCTGCTCACCGAGCATGCATTTATTTGATCCAAATACTGCAAAAACAGTAATATTGTGGAATATTGAAATATGCTTTCTATTTAAAAATGTCATTTATTCCTGTGATCAAAGCTAAATTTGCAACATCATAACTCCGGTCTATCACATGATCCTTCAGAAGTCATTCTAATATGCTGATTTGCTGTTCAAGAAACATTTTTATTATTATTATCAATATTTAAAACAGTTAAATACTTTTTTCAGGACTCTTTGATAAATAGAAAGATCTAACAATGTGTTTATATGAAATAAAAAGCTTTTGTGACATTATACGCTATACCATTAAAAACTTGGAGTCAGTATAATTTATTATTATTATTATTATTTTAGAAATTATAGAAATTAATAGTTCTATTTAGCAAGGATGCTTTAAATTGATCAAAAGCGATGATAAAGATATTTGTAATGTTACAGATTTCTCTTTCAGATAAACGCTGTTCTTCTAAACCTACTCAGCTGTTTTCAACATAATAATGACAATAATAAATATTTTTGAGCAGCAAATCAGAATATTAGAATGAAGTAATGGAAGTAATGATGCTAAAAATTCAGCTTTGAATCACAGGAATAAATTCATTTTAAAATATATTCAAATAAAAGTCAGTTATTTTAAATAGTAAAAATATTTTAAAATTTTACAGTTTTTGCTGTACTTTGGATCAAATAAATGCAGGCTTGGTGAGCAGAAGAGATTTTTAAAACATTAAAAATTGTACTGTTCAAAAACTTTTGACTGGTAGTGTATATATATAAATTATCTTTATATACCATACATATATACACATACTTCAAAAAATCTGTGTTTTATAACAGTTTATAATGTTATAAATAATAACAATTAAAATCAAGATTATGCCACACTATATTTTTTTAAGACTATAGCTCAAGGCATATTTTTGGCTTCTGATTCAGCTCAACATTTTAAAAATTAATTAAGAATTTAAAAACATGTCCATTATAGATGAAGTGTATTTAAGAAATAATCTGTATGAATGACTAAAAGCAAAAATGAGTGTCACGTCATTGACCCACATACCGCTGTGATGTAAATGTGCAAGCAGCACCAAGCTGGGCTTTCTCCGTAACCAACAAGGAAAACAAGCAATAACTCCATCTGTCTGGCGACACAAGCATTGATAAAACTGAACAGACATCCCTTCTGCCATTGTTCTGGGAATAATAAATTCACCTCACGATGATGACTGAACACACTCCTGTGCTGAAAATAGAAGCCACTTTAAACCCATCTCCTGTGCCTGCAGACATCAGCATTTTTTTTTTCTGAGAGGTCTGCTTTGTGTAGCCCAGATTCAATTAGGACATAACAGAAAAATAACAATTTTATTAACGTCACTCAAGAGATTTAAAACAATTATGTCAAATTGGTATTTGCTCTAATATGCTTGTGTGAAAGCGATAGAAAGTCAGTGCTAAAGTAACCACTGAGCAACAGGCATTATCAACATCTACTGTCAGATCCTTAAGTTTTAGAATAGATATTATAGAATACTTAATAAAGCATTTCTTGAGGTTTAAACAAGCAATGGAATATATATATATATATATATATATATATATATATATATATATATGTGCAAACTCCTTTCTTTAATAAGTATATCTTATTTTATGGATGTTTAGATATTTTACTAAAATAATTATTAATAAAATTAAGTTTTTAAAACATTTGAGTAAAAAAAAAAAAAGAACCATTTAATATATACGCTATATCCAACAATAACACTTAACACTTACTTTCAAAGCGTTACCTGAGTTCTAAACACTTGCCTATTACGCCCCCTTATGGACACCAAAAAGAACAGCCATCATAACAATCGACACTTGTGCAAATTACACAAATTCCAGATATTGTTCTATTATCTACCCTGATTTGCAAGAGCGGGCGCAGTCGATTGTAACTTAAATGTGCGAGACTTCCGGTGTCATTTGCTTTCAGTTATTTTACATGCACAAAAACGGTCATACTGATGTTGCAAGTGATATTTGTTATCATATTACTTAAATGTATTATCATAATCATACACACTGGTTTGAAGCATAAATAGCTTTAGCGTTTACTGCACTTTATTATTCTACTAATGAATCTGAAATTTTGCATAGGTTAATTCTGTATTGCGAATAGTCAACAATGATAGAATTCATTAAAAATATTACTGATTTTTTTTATTGATGGATATTTTATTGATTATTATTCTTACATTTCAAGACATATGATGAGCATGCAATATTAAAATTGGTGTTGGTATCCATTATCTGTTTTCAAAATTCCATTATTTCAGTTCTTCCTCGTCTTCCAGCATGCATGTGCGGGCCATTGCGCAGGTCACGGCATATGGGTCACAGTTGGCGGCAGGATGACCCGATAGGGGATGCAAATACTGGCCCCGCGGTTAGCAACACCTGCTGAGAAGTCATGGATGCTGGTGTACAGTTCAGAAGCTACAAGTCTCCGTTTGTTGTCCTCACCACCGCTTGCGTCGTAGGCCCGAATATGCTCTGCATGGCGCTTTCTCAGTTTCTCAATGGCTTTCTCAATGTGCCTGATGTAGAGAGGGGGATGATGGAGGTCATATGTCATTGCAAAAAACAGCAACATAACTTTCTCTCTTTGACTAGCGTGTATATACAATTACATACTCAATTCCTCCTGCTCTCATTTGCTTTGTGCTCACATTGATGTGGCAACCGGCTCCGTTCCAATCTCCTGTCATGGGTTTTGGATCCCGGGTGGCCACCACTCCTAAATCTTCACACACCCTGTATACAATGACTTGGTTAGGCAAGTGACAATTCTGTCAACTGTCCTGAAATGCGTGCAAAAGTCTCGTATCACAGCATGCAGCAGCTCATTGTAGTGGAGACGAGATGCGCCGATGTGAAGCCACTTTTAAGAGAGTTAAGTTTTGAAAGAGTCCAGTTTAGATGCTCGTGTAGCCATTGTAGGCCTTTTTGACGGTCATTATCATCATTATTTTCTTGTGACGTTTGGTGCAGTAGACCTTCTCTTGACTTGGACCAGATGGGATGGCCTTCTTTGCCCTCATGCAATGATGATCCATGGGTGCCCAACAACACCCCTTCGTCGAGTTGTGGTTTTTCCTCCTCGGATCACTTTAGGTAAATTCTAAACATTGCTGACTGGAAGCAGCCCACAAGCCTTGCCATTTCAGAGATACCTTGCCACAACAACTTGGTCACTTAGATCTTTATTCCTGCCAATTTCTCCTGCATTCAACTGCTTAACCTCTAATCTACTCAGACTTTAAAGGGATAGTTCATTCAAAAATGAAAATTCTGTCATTATTTACTCACCCTCATGACGTTTTAAGCCCGTAAGACGTTTGTTCATCTTTGGAACAATAAATTATGAGGATTAGAAACATTACCGACTCAACTTTTGCCACATTTTAATATAAAGACACTTACTAATAAGTGTTTTTAGATTGTTTCCATGAATACTCAAACCTGTTACTGTCATGTACTAACATTATTCTCCAGAAAAACAAGTGTGTCACCATCTTTAGAATATTGTTTTTGAACTTCCCTTTGTGCGGTAGCTCTGTATATTTCTATGGCATAGCTGTCTAAAAGTAATTTAGTCGGTAAAGTGGATTTATGTATTGTAGAGTTAACGAAAGTTATTGTGAGCATTGTAATGTTTAAAGCAAATGTCTTAACAAATGTTAGTAGACCAGGAAGATTTTAAAATGAGCGGTTCATTCATAAATCCATCAGATCACTTTGGAAAATACAACTAGAAGATAAAAGACAGCAAACAAAAAGGGGTGAGGCTAAATAAGGTCAATTACATGTGCGTTTTGTTGCTTCATTTGCATGAAATGTGAACTGGTATTCACACCCCTGAAAATGTATCTATTATAAAATCTATTATAAAAAACTGTTCACCTAAACCATCCACACTGGTATGGCAATTAACTTGGAATGCTGTCTTTTGATTTCGGTCTGTGTGGCGGGTAATCTATTATGTGTAGACACAGGTAGGTGTACCATCATTCAACACGACATATCAAATCTTGTGTCATAAAACATTCTTTTCAGAAAAAGTGTTTAATATATATATAAAGTATTCTTTTTACAGACAAAAATAACAATTATAACAGGTTAAGGTGCTCTCTATTTAACATTCTAAGCAATTATTAGTTTCCAAGAGTGTGTTACTCCACTTCATGGGTATCGTCCTCCTCTTCCAGCATGCATGTGATGGCCATTTCACAGGTCACGGCATATGGGTCGCAGTTGGCGGCTGGACGGCGGTCCTCAAAGTACCCGCATTTATCCTGACCCACCTGACGAGGGATGCGGATGCTGGCCCCACGGTTAGCAACACCTGCTGAGAAATCATGGATGCTAGATGTTTCGTGACGACCCGTCAGGCGGCGTTTGTTATCTTCTCCATTGTGTGGGTCGTACACTCGAATATGCTCTGCATGGCGCTTGCTCAGTTTCTTGATGGCTTTCTCAATGTGCCTGATGCAGAGAAAAGAATGATGGAGGTCAGATAACATGACTAAACGCAGTTCAACCCAAGATAAGTATAATAATTATAATAACTATCCATCTTATTTTTCCTGTAAGAGTGGGTGCAGCCATTTGTAAATTTTATGGGTGTGGCTCTCATTCGTGTCCAGCTATTTTTAGCTGTACAAAACAGCTGAAAATATTTTAATTTATTTTATTTATTATCTTAATTAGGAACACACTGGTTTGTAGTGCAAACAGTTCTACCGTTTACTCCACGTTGTTGTTCTTCTCGTTATTTCCCTATAGCGACTTACGAACCGGAAGTCTCGCCCATAGGCTTACTTCTGTGGTGAAGAATAAAGTGGATAACGTTTTAATAATTCTATGAAAATAACTTTAATGATAATGAGACAGAGGAACAATATCACTGGAATCACTATAAGAATGATTTCCATCTGATGGATAAAAGCAACAAACGACATAACATTATCATGCATTGGTGTGGATGCTAATATAGTGTTTTTTAAATGATTTAGTCTTCCTGTGACTTATGAGTGTGTGTATAACTCAGTACATACTCAATTCCTCCTTCTGCTCTCATTTGCACTGTGCTAACATTGATGTGGCAGCCGGCTCCGTTCCAATTTCCTGTCATGGGTTTTGGATCCATAGTGGCCACCACTCCAAAGTCTTCACACACCCTGTGTAGCAGGAAACGTGCCATCCATAGATGATCTCCCATCTCGATTCCTTCACACGGACCCACCTGGAACTCCCACTGTAGAGAGAGAAAACTATCCAGACCATTCAGAACATTCTGTCTAATAACTATAATATAACAGTAGTTACCTGAGAGGGCATGACTTCTGCATTAGTGCCACTGATTGCGATGCCAGCATACAGACAGGCTTTATAATGGCACTCCACAATGTCTCTGCCAAAAGCTCTGTCAGCACCAACACTGCAGTAATATGGACCTGATAGAAAAATATTGCCATTTTTTAAATATGAAGATGCCACAGAAGCCATTTCATTATACAACCAGACACATAAAAATGGAATATGAATATAAAAATTCTAAAAATAAATATCTTAAATGTCTTTTGAAACCTATAGCACACAAAAAGCCATATAGTGTAAGTGAATGGTGACCATGGGAGTTAAGCAAGATCTTGAATGAATAACTATTTTAATTTTTCTGTGCATTCCCCATATAAAGCTATTAAAACGTTTTTAAAGAGGTCATTGGATGCTAAACTCCCTGTTACATGTTGTTTGAACATAAATGTGTGTTGGCAGTGTGTGTACACAACCACCCTATTATGATAAAAATTCACCCAGTGGTATTTTTGTAATCTTTATAAGAGATATCCTCTTTTCAAATCAAGCCATTCTCAGCTTCTTGTCAGTGTGACGGTATTTGGTCCCCATCCACTTTCATTGTGTGCAAGAGAGCAACTGAAACTGATTTAAGTAAGTGATTGTTTTCCTGTGACCCTGGACAACAAAACCAGTCATAAGGGTCCATTTTTTTTAAATTGAGATTTATACGTCATCTGAAATCTGAAAAAATAAGCTTTTCATTGATGTATGGTTTGAACAATATTTGGCTGAGAAACAATATTTGAAAGTCTGGAATCTGAGCGTGCAAAAAATCTAAATATTGAGAAAATTGCCTTTAAAGTTGTCCAAATGAAGTTCTTAGCAATGCATATTGCTAATCAAAAATTAAGTTTTGATATATTTATGGTAGAAAACGTACAAAATATTTTCATGGAAAATGATCTTTGCTTAATATCCTAAAGAAAAATCTATCATTTTGACCCATACAATGTATTGTTGGCTATTGCTAAAAATATACCCGTACAACTTATGACTGGTTCTGTTGTCCAAGGGTCAAATATTTAAGTGCTCTTCAACATCACATCTCGCCAAAGTCCAAAGCCATGCCAGTCAACCAAAACATGCACAATTATTCACAAATCAAAAGCGTTTTCTGATTAAACATGGTGTGCTCCCACATTCTTTTCTTGGTGTTTATAAAGAACTGGTGTGGTTTGTCATAACAGATTTTAGTAATATCTTTCAGGTATGTAGGACATTTTACAGGCATACAAAAATTCTTTACAGCAGCTTAATACAAGATTTTACCTTGTGGTTTGGGGAACCCAAGTCTGGGCCAGCCATAAGGATGTCCATCCACTCCTAGGAGAGTATATTCCTGCTCCATGCCAAACCAGGGGTGAAGGTCTTTGAACTTCTCCATGACCTTGTTACACTGGTTACGGTGGTTTGTTTCTAAAAGAAACAATTTGGTTCATCAGTTCTACACAAGTTTAATGTATGTATTAATTGTATTATTAATACAAGCATTTTAACTGTACAATATTTGGTATTTGTAAAAGTTTTAATGTTTTTTTTTTATATGTTCATTTACTTAAAAGAGAAGTCCACTTACAGAACAAAAATTGACAGATAATGTACTTAAAAGATAAGTGACATTTTTTGAGGAAAAACGTTTTAGGATTTGACTGAAACAATTTTGAACTTCCAAAATGCAGTTCATATGCGGCTTCAAACGATCCCAGCCGAGGAAGAAGGGTCTTATCTAGCGAAACGATTGGTTATTTTCTTTAAAAAAAAAAAAAAAATACTATTTAAATACTTCCTAAGTCAAATGCTTGTCTTGTCTTGCTCTCCCTTAACTCTGTGTATTCTGGCTCAAGACATTTAGGGTATGTCGAAAAAAACTCCATTGCTTTTTCTTCCTCAACTATAAAAATCATTTCAAGATCATCTTACATCACTGCAGAAGTACCAACCCAGTCTTTGCAAAGTGAACATGCAAAGAAGATCAAACACCCTTAACAAAAAAGGTAAAACAGCAATATATGACAATTTTGAAGTTGAGGGAGAACATGAGATGGGAGTTTTTCGACATACACTAACTGTCATGAACTAGAAAAAAACAGTCCAGGCAGAGTAAGACAAGATGAGCGTTTGACATTAAAAAGTATATAAATTGTATTATTTTTATGAAAATAACTGATCATTATACTAGATAAGACCCTTCTTCCTCAGCTGGGATCGTTTACAACCGCATTTGGGATCGTTTGAAGCCACATTTAAATGCATTTTGAAATTCAAAATCGGGCACCATAGAAGTCCACTATATGGAAAAAATCTGAAATGTTTTCATCAAAAAACATCATTTCTTTTTACAACTAAAGAAAGAAAAACATGAACATCTTGGATGACAAGGGGTAAGTACATTATCTGTCAATTTTTGTTCTGGAGGTGGAAAATTAAAAATGTTCATTTCAAATGGTAAATAAATCTGACATAATTGTAACTACTACTGGAGTAACATCAACTTCAGAAAATATCTTTTACACTTTACCATAACATAAAACTAGCAAAAGTTAAACAATATAACCTTATTAATTATTGATACCACAAGTGCATGCAGGGAAGAAGGAGAATGGGGCTCAAGAGCTATTGAGCTATTGAACATATTGAGTTTTTTATTTTTAACAAAATTTCCAGCTTTATTTAACTAATCCAGAATAATTTTTACAGTGTATAAATTCTACCTGCAGGTTCTCGGGTGTGCTTGTGCACTTCACATAGCACCAGTTTGTTCGGATCCAAGAGGAAGGGGTCCCTGAACATGCGGACGGGAATCAGTAGCATGTCACTGTTGTGTCCTTCAGCCTGACCCGTGCTGGAACCATCAAAATTCCATTCTGGTAGGTCTGTCAAAAAGTAGAACAACAAAAAATAAGAAAAAATGAAACATTCAAGATAAAGAAAATGAAACCAGTTAACGCTTTGATACCAGCTATGCTCTTTGGCTCTGAATCCATGGTTCGAGTCTTGTTACGCAGACCCTCTCCAGAGCCATCGATCCAGATGTAAGTGACCTGACAGAAGTTTCCCTGGGGCAGACTGAGGTATTGCTGGCGCAGGGCCTTGTTGAGACTAGAGCTGTCTGACACATAAGACATACTGGAACAGATTTACAGTAAACAACAAACCTGAAAAGATAAAACAAGACAAAATGTAAAATATTAAATAATACATTTTCATTGACTGCCATGGATAACAAGCAACAAACTTTCAGGTATCATTATTGTACCATATTAAATGTACCAAAGATGACTTACTCAGAGGTGTGTATTTGGCTCCACTTCATATGAAGACTGAAACCCTGTGCACTGATACAGTCAAGTTTATAAGGCAGCCTCTCAATGAGGATATGATTTATAGAAGTTGTGACGTAAACAGTATGCGTTATTTCCAACCTGGTAGCAAAACATGGGTCATTACACATTCAGCTTATAAAACCTGTTCAGCTAAACCATCCACACTGCTCTTACATTGGCTTTATGCTGGAATGCATCACTTCATCATAGAGTCTAATGTCTCGTGAGATTTTTGCATGACCAGTGTGTTCATTGACAAATAAACCAACTCAGTGGTTTTCTCACCTCAGCTCCCCTGAACACACAATTACACACCATGCTTATTGAGAGGTGCACTGCATAAGACATCAGCATAAAGAAAGCACAGAGGTTTTTACAGTCCGATTAGCTTCTGATGTGACTAATAAACACAAAATAGTCCCAAACCTGCTGAAATGGCCATTGCTGTTAATAACCTTGTTAAATAAGCACATACAATGTAGGTGAAGCAGCTATGATTTAAATAGAAACTGCTCGTTAGTACACAGACGCACTAATCGTTGTAGTAGGCCACTAAAATTGTGTGTAGTATACACAGTTAGAATATACACCCTATAAACAGGCAAACCTGGCATAAGCAACAAACCAAAACAAGTCTGGGTGTATGGAAAGTTTAGTATCAGCTACAATTTTGGTTGCAGTATCAATGGTTTGGGCCTTTTCACACAGACCCTTTAAAAAGAAAATAAATAAATAAATAAATACACATTGTCCTGAAAAGCTTTCTGACTTCAGAAATTAAGTCTTGTTTTAGTAGGGAAAAAAATAATCAAAATACGTGACTTTATACTTAAAAAATCATAATAACGAAAAGAAATGAATCAAATCTGTCAGTGGGAAGAAAAAATTTATTCAAAAGGGAAACATAATTATTTTTCTTACCTCACTGATGAATGTTTTTGTTCTTGTTTTAAGCTGAATTCACTTGATTTTTATATATTTTTCAGAGAACAAGGCTTCTTCGTATTTTACCCCACTGAATGCAATTTTTTTTAACGGGGGTTGAAATGTGATTGAACTAGTAATGGACTAGTTTTAAGTTTCGATTGTTCAGCTTTTGTTGTGAAAACCTGGCAACCCTGGGTGGATTTGCCAGGTTTTCACAACAAAACCCACCCAATGTGTTTTGAGTCTTTCCTCAGTTGAAACAAGATGCCTTCTGATGTTCATTGATGTTTATTTCATGTTTTATAACTCATAAAGAGTAAGAGATGATTGTTAACATGCCGGTGAACTGTGGCGCTACAGCAGTCTGTCGCAACACATTGAAGAGCCACAAAACGGTAATTATTATTTGAATTTCTTAACAAATAACAAAATATGTAAGCTTAGACTTTGTTTTATACCCAAAGTAACCTGCTCTGTTTTATCTGTCAGTGCATTGACAGTTTTCTCTATGATTTGCGATCTATTTTTTCACTGTGTGAAAACATCTTGTGAAGGGTTGCCAGGTTTTCACAATATAACCCACCCAGTTGCATCTCAAAATTTGCCCAATTGCATTACCATGTGGGGTTGCTCCCCAGACAGAAAAACAACCAGCGGCAAAATCATGTTCCGGGGGTTGAAATACATGTTTTCTGGCATCTTGATGTTTTAAGAACAGTTTACTGGCAGGGAACAAAAGGAAATGGTAAGAATTTTTATTTAAATGTAACCATTTGCTAAATATCATGTTTTATTGTGGGTTACTTGAGCAACATGCAGACATGAAAAAAGTAAAACTAAAACAGGCAAACCACAATCACCTGAATTGCCTTAAAGTAGCCCAATACATCACTTGCTTACCAATATAGTCTGCGGTGAATGGGTGCCATCAGAATTGTTGAAATAGCTGCTAAAACATCAAAATAATCTGCAAGTAATCCATACAAATCCAGTCCATAAAATTAACAAAATGTTAAGTGAAAATCTGTGTTGTGGAACAAATCAATCATTACATTTTAACTTTAAACCAGCTTCGGGCCAAAATAATAATCAATAAAAACACTTTCTTCAGTTTCTTCAGATATTTGTTTAAAATTGTTTTGGTTTGTAAATGGTGTTTAATCTGTGCATATTTCTTTCCTGATTCAACAAGATTACTTAAAGTCTTAATGGTGAATTTGTTTCTTACAAATATGAACCTTTTCACTTCACAAGATGTTAATTAAGGATCACTTGTGGTTATGATGGTGTTTTTTACCAGCTGTTTGAACTCATTCTGATGGCACCCATTCACTTCAGAGGATCCATTAGTGAGCAAGTGATTTTCTCACTTGGAAATTTCTTTAAATCTTTTATAAAAGCAAACTTGTAAACATCTACATTTTGGATGGCCTGAGGGTTTGTACATTTTCAGCTAATTTTCATTTTTGCATAAACTATTCCTTTAAAAAGCACATTCAAATCATTCTGAGATTGTATGAGACATAAAAATGGATTTTAAAATTTTGAAACATATGAAAGTGCTTGCTAAACACTGTAAATCCCAAAGCTGCTGATACTATGACACCTTAACACTAAAATTATCACTACACTTGCATTTGATGCTGAAATGCATATTTAATGAGTCTCAATAACACAGTCGGTTGCACAGGTTAGTCTGAACTTCCATGTACACTTGACTTATCACATCCAAAAACAACAATTTGCAATTCATTTACAAAATGTAATATTTTCAAAAACATTTCAACAAGAAACAAATACAAATAACAATTTAGCAGATGTTTTCATTAAAGTAATATAGAATATTTGCTGCAATTAGTAATTTCCATACTCAAACGCACAGTGATATTACATTGTAAATGTACTCGGAGATCTCAAATCACCTCTGCTTGAGACTGAACTTTGCGTTTGCTACTACAGCTCATATTACATTAAGACATAAAAATAGCAGCTTTTAAAAAACTAACAAAAACATCTGGTTCTACAAACATTCTTCAAGGACGAGTTCACTCATAAATTAAAATTCTGCCATTATTTTCTCACTCTCTTAATATTATAGTATCCTATTTTACTTACTTTTCTCTGTGGAACACACACACACACAAAACAGTTTGCTCCTCATGCAAAGCTATCTTATAGCTTCAGAAGACATGGATCACTTTTATGGTGATGTTTGTGTCCATTCTGAAGCATTCTATGGAAATCTGTTTCTGCCACTGAGTGAAAAAAAACAAAAAACTTTTTCTCTCACAATTTAGATTTTTTTCTCAGAATTACGTGATACAAACTCATATTTCTGACTTTTTTTCTCAGAATTGTGAGTTTTCTCAATTGCAGTATATAAAGTCAGAATTACGAGATATGAACTCACAGTTGTGTGATATAAACACAATTGTGAGAAAAAAGTCAGAATTGCTAGATAAAATTTAAGATATAAACTCGCAATTGCGATATGTCAGAATTGCATGGTATAAACTTGCAATTATAAAGTCAGAACTGTAAGATAGAAACTCGCAGTTGTGACTTTTTTTCAGAATTGCGAGATATAAACTAGCAATTGCGAGTTATAAAGTCAAAATTGTGAGATATAAACTCACAGTTGTGACTTTTTTCTCAGAATTGCATGATATTAACATAATTGCGAGAAATAAAGTCAGAACTGCAAGTTAAAATCTCACAATTCTGCAAGTTATAATGTCAGAATTGCGTGATATAAACTTGCAATTATAAAGTCAGAATTAAAATCACATATAAATCACAGATATAAAATCACAGTTGTAACTTTTTTCAAAATTGTGTGACAGAAACTCACAATTGTGAGAAAAAAAAAAAGAATTTCAAGATAAAATATCGCAATTCTAACTTTTTCCTCAGAACTGTGTGATATAAACTCGCAGTTGTGCGAAATAAAGTCAGAATTGCAAGATAAAAACTCTTAATTCTGAGAACAAAACTTATAATTGTGAGTTTATATCTCCCAAATTAAAATTTGCAACTGCAAGCAATTCTGAGGAAAAAAGTCAGATTTGCGAGTTTAAATCACCCAATTCTAAGAAAAAAGTCAGAATTACAAGTTTGTATCACGGAATTCAGAGAAAAAAAAGTCAGAATTGTGAAATAAAAAGTTGCAATTACCTTTCATTTTTTATTCTGTGGTGGAAACGGGCTTCCATAGGGCACAAAAAAAATACACTAAGTACATTTGTAAAAATGTCTCATACCTGTTTGCAACAACACTAAGGCTGAGTAAATGACAGAATTTCAATTTCTAGGTGAACTATAGCTAGAAATGCACCTCCGGTGTCCACAATTACAGTGAATAGGAAAACTGTAAACTTTGAGCATCACAGCTGAAATTATAAAATCACGAATGGCAGTGAGCGGTCCAGCATAGCTTTAGTGATTGATCACAGTGCAGAAAGGATGATTAAGAACCACATTTATGGATCTGGATTGTATGTCCAAGACGGCCCTTGTGTCACGCTTTCCTGACAATACGTCCAGTTTTCTTCAAGTCTCGCCTCCCGGTCCGCACCGGCTGGCTGCTGACGCTCCACGTTCCATGACAGACACGGGCACTGTGGGTAAAGAATAAAGACCATCCAGTTAATAAAGCATAGACACATGCAGTTATTCAATTAGCTGTTGTTTCAACAGTTTAATATTTGCATATACGGAGACTGGATTTGCCAGGAGAGTGGACACTAAGAATATTATTAAGGTATAAATCAGTTGCTTAAAATTAAGTTTAAGGCTACCTTACAGGACATTTTAAAGCATACACAATAACTCTCTTTACATTTGTGGATATCCCAGAAAGAAGTTGGTCAGATTTAGAGAACTTATGGGACATTTTAGCAAATTTGCTAGGTAAAATACACAAAATACATCTTACCTGGAGCACCACATTAGGCGTTTATGAGGTTTGGCTGCTTGTCTCCTGTACTGCATCAGTCCACACACGAGTTCGTGAACTATCATGACGTAAAGTAAAAATATGAGCACACCGGGGTCCATCCTGCCGGTAAGTGCAAGTATTCGCTATATTACAGGGTTTTTTTTCCACAGTAATGCAGGTTGCACGGACAGATAATAGTGAATTTAACGTTAGTCACAGCATCACTGTCACTGCAGCTCTGTCACGCGTTCGTGTCTGTAACCCCTCCACGAGTCACTCACTTCTCAAAAACAATTCATAAAACGCGATATTTTGCTCCCCTCCATTGGTTTTATAATCCGAGCTTTAATTTTAAACACAGCAAAGCTTTTCATTTTTATGCTACCGAATTATCCGACTGAAGCTTTTCGACAGACGGAATGGGAGGATGTTGCCGTGGAGACTTCGCCGTTGCTAAGAGACGCCGTAATTCGGTTTAACGTCTGCCTAGTCGAGTTTGAAAGAGAAAACATATCGTTGATATGATGATATGATAAAAACGTGTGTTTTATAAAATTCCCTCAGCGATAATGACGCCTTTTGTGTCTTTCTTGAATATATGTATAAACGACTTTAACAAGTTGACAGCAACTGTGGTGAAAATCCTGTGGTATAAAAGCTAGCTAAAAGCTATATCGTTTTTCTTGATATAGCTGCAAAAATCCAGTAACTGTTCTATTTGTAATTCTGTCAACAGAAGACAATCTGGTTTAATAAATACCTTGGATAAATGAACTCTAAAACTTTTTAAGACAGTCATATGGACCTATCTATCGTATCGAATTCGATTTATACTTCAAGATATTCTTTGAGAACGTTGCATAATAGTTGTATAATATTTCTATGAACTACACACGGGACATTTTTTAAATAAATTAATTTAATGTTAATTTTTTATAAGCAGATTGGGAATACAGTACGATTTACTTTATGGAACAACACTTAAGTACTTTACTTTTCACCTCTCCCACAACAAAAACTGCATTTTTTCCCTTTAAACATTTAATGTATTCATTTGGAACCTCTGTTTATCTGTAACAGAGAGAATCCACACATAGCACACATACGTCTGAAAGACGTCTGTTAAATATCACTTGATCTGGAAAGCATCTGCTGTGTAGAAACATCTAACAGATGTCTGCAAGATGTCAGTTTTACGTAGTCTAAATCATAAACATCTTAAAGACATCTAATAGACGTCTATTTGACAACTCATAGGAAACGTCCTATAGACGTATTGCAGATGTAAATGCAATGCATGTAAACCACAAAACCTCCAAAAATACACATCATGGACATCTAATGTCACGGGGATTGTTGTTTCTTTGCTTTTTCTGCACTTTGCCATTCTGTTAATTGCATATCATATTAAATTACATTAGATTTGATTCATTAATATCCTGTGATGGCACGTAGAACAGCCAAGGTATCACCAGTTGAGTAAAATAGGTATCTGACCCAAATATTTCACTCATAGTAAAGACAACTCAATATCTTTTGGTTAGCATCAGGCATTTTGCATGTGTTATGACCGGCTAGTCCTGCCGTAGCGACACAAGCAGTTCTCCTGCTGTGATGTCGACCGTTTTGCTGAAAGGCTGCCACTTGGTGGCACAGTCACCACAGTAACCTCCTACGGTCCAGCATTCACCTCCTCTGCACGTTACTGTAAACAAGCAAACACACAAAAGCATATTTAAATATTAAAGTGCAGTTTATGTTATTAGAGATTACAGTAAACCCATAACTTTGTCATCTGTGGAACCCAAAATGTAAAATTTTGAAGACTATACTGGTTGTTCTTTTCCTTGCAATTAAAAAGCATCTCAGAAATGATGCAAAAACTCAATAATAGTGTCTATGTGACTTCTAAAGCCATACAATAACCTTTGGTCTAAAACACATTTAGTGTACAACAAATATAAAATGCATTCTTTTGTGTCCTCAAAAGGGGGTGAGTAAATAATGCCCAAATCCCTTTAACCATATAACTTACAGCATTTGCAGATTCATACATGTCATTGCTAAAGCCAGTGGGGTTTACACGAGATCCGTTTGATTCCTGTATTAAAGCATTGGTCTTATGTTTAGTCTTCAGGTAGAAAACCAGGAAGGCAGCGAGAAGCACTATGAGCACAATGACGACTACAACAGCCACAATGGTTCCTGTGTTGTTAGATGATGATGAGGCTGAAAACAAATGAAAAAAAAAGCTTATAAAAAGCTATAATTATAAAAAAGATTTTCACTTCGCACAGAATCATAAGTATAATGGTAACACAAATACATGAAAATGTAAATAATACTAAAGAAGAACTCTTACTTTGGTCTGTCTTCTGCCCAGCACAGTTCACCCCGACTGTGTACTGTATGTCATCCAAGGCAAGAACACCCTTCTCTCCTTTAAATCCCTCTAGTACAATCTGCCTCCCGTTAAAACACACACAATTAGTATAATCACTAACGCTCAATTTATAAATCACACTTAAAAACCTGGTCACCTGGTACTCAGTTTCTGAGGTGATATTGACACTGAAGCGCTTCCAGTCTCCACCTCCCTCATGCAGTGTCAGCAATTCATTTCTGGTGTTTTCAAACAGCCTCCACACTGTGAGTTTAGTGTCATCTTCAACAAGAAAGCCATATAAGTAATCATAAATACATTATAATGATTTATTTTTTAAATCCAAAGTGAGTAACAGTACATTTTATTGGATATTTAATAGCTAGATGCTAGTTTTAAAGAAAATTTTGATGAAATAAGGTGTATAATTGCCAGAGAGACCTTTTTGCTGATCAAGAATAAATGCATTTGTTTGATCCAAAAGACAATAAAACAGTATTACTGTGAAATATTATTACAATTTAAAAATACCGTTTTCTGTTTGAATATACAGTTGAGGTCAAAAGTTTACATACACCTTGCAGAATCTGCAAAATGTTAATTATTTTACCAAAATAAGAGGGATCATACAAAATGCATGTTATTTTTTATTTAGTACTGATCTAAATAAGATATTTCACATAAAAGACGTTAACACATAGAAAACATTAACAAGAAAAAATAATAGTTGAATTTAAAAAAATGACCCCATTCAAAAGTTTATGTACGCCTTTTTCTTAATACTGTGTTGTTACCTGAATGATCCACAGCTGCTTTTTTGTTTTTGTTTAGTGATAGTTGTTCATGAATCCCTCGTCTGCCCTGAACAGTTAAACTGCCCGCTGTTCTTCAGAAAAACCCTTCAGATCCCACAAATTCTGTTTTTTCAGCATTTTTGTGTATTTGAACCCTTTCCAACAATGACTGCATGATTTTGAGACCCATCTTTTCACACTAAGGACAACTGAGGGACTCATATGCAAATGCTCACTGATGCGCCAGAAGGAAAACCGATGCATTAAGAGCTGGGGGTGAAAACTTTTGAACAGAATGAAGATGTGTGCATTTTTCCTATTTTGCCTAAATATCTTTTTTTTTTTCATTCAGTACTGCCCTTTAGAAGCTACAGAAGATTTACTTACATGTTTCCCAGACAAAATAAGTTAAATTTACCCTGATCTTCAAATTCCAAAAGTTTTCACCCCCCAGCTCATAATGCATTGTGTTTCCTTCTGAAGCATCAGTTAGCGTTTGAACCTTCTGTAATAGTTGCATATGAGTCCCTCAGTTGTCCTCAGCGTGAAAAGATGGATTTCAAAAATATACAGGCATTGTTGGAACTTGGTTGCTGACATACTAAATAACTAATGTAAAAAAACTAAAACTAACCGTTGAATGATATAGATACATAAATACGTACATATGGTTGGCTGATAAACCCAAAATTTCAGACAGGTTCCTTTGGTTGGTGGCAGGTGAGGACTCAGCAGCCAAGCATTCTGGTTTGCTGTATCACGCTGAGAGTTAGGAAGGACCAAGAAGTGTCCTAGAGTCAGAAAGGAGACTAAATTACACCCAGTTCCTCAAAATATAGGAGCTGATGACAAAAATTTTATTATGAGCATAAATCACCTTCGTCTGTGAATAGTGTGTGGTCATATGGTGGCGTGCAGTAGAACATCTCAGCTTTCACACTGGTCAGGTCCCAGTCTAACCAGTCTACAGATGAGTTCTGAGTGTTAGACCAACCACACAAACCTCTCTCGAAATCGCAGACGCTATCTGAAAAAAAGAAAGGTTGGTTTCAGGGGTGAAGCAAGATCGTGAATATTTTTTAAGATATTTTTAATTTTTAAAATAACATGCACTGATTCATTTACAATAAGAACAGGAAGGGGCATTGAGAAAATAAACGGGTGTAAATTTTTATTTCATGTTGACTTTTAAAACAAACCTGCTGTGGGGCAGCTGTGAGTCGAGTAGGTGATGTCATCAACTGCAATAAAACTGGATGGGTCGCCTTCACCCTTCACTTCAAACTGCAGCTGAATCCCAAAAAATACACAAACCCTCACACTTAGATAATTTATTAAGCACAATAAACTAACAAAACAGATTCATTGCATTACATTACTAACAAGCCAAGGCATCAGATCACTTACCTGCCAATCCCCATTCCAGTTGACATTCCCTTGGCCATGACGCCAGGCATGTCCCTGCCTGATGCTACTGGAAAATAACTGTATCCTGTTTCCATGAGTTGGCTTCACATAGACATTCAGTGTACCTGTTTAGAGATACATATACCGTTAATACTTGCGAATGAATAGTTGTATAAACACTTCGTTGACACTGGATCATCGTACCTGGTTTTTCTCCTCCTGTATGGTACCAGAAGTGCACACATTCAGTGTGAGATACGCCTCTACGCACAGGGGAAGTCAAGGTGGTCACACTGCCCTGGGGAAGGACATCAACACTGCTGTGGGCCAGCATGTAGAAACCTGGTGACATACTGTATGTCATTCATTTGAGCTAATCCAGTGGAAACAAAAACACTGCAAAAGTGTTGCTTTAATTTTCAAATTTCCCTCACCATTTTCTGTCTCCAGGCTGTGGTCTATCTTGGGTCCAGTTTGGGCTAAAGCCCAGCTCTGGTGTACCCACCTTGCTCTTCCAGAACTGGTGTAGCCACAAGTCTGACTCTCAAATGAGCACATAGTAGGCAAAGAACATGGTTCTGCCACAAAAGCCACGTCATCTAAAGCCAGCTGTCCATCAAAACCAGAACGAGTGGCTTCAAACACCAGCTACATATGTGAGATAAAGAGAGATGGAATAAAAAAAATCAGTAGAAACGAGGATAAGAAGACTAATTGTCAGATTAATTAAATAATAAAACTGTTAAACATCCCCTTTAACAGTCATGAGATGCTTAATGTAGTCAGTTCATTCACTAATAATCTTGTAAGCTATTATCCATGGCCATTCACAAAATCATTATGTTGCTTTTGCTGACAATTATACTGTGTAAACAACTTTTGTGTGCACCTGGAAAGCGGAGAGCTGAGGAGGCACAGAGCAATGGCCCTCATGCCAAACGTTACCATGGGCACCGCTGCGTGTCCACAACAGCTCTTCTGAGCCATCAGCAAATAGCAGCTTTACACTTAGAGCGCCTGGGAAAGAGAAGATGAAACAAATGAATTATAATGAAGTGTAGTTTTAATCAGTTTCTCTACATAAGCTGTTTATAAGCTGTAGGACCTTCCGGTCAGGTTAACTGGTTAACCGGTTAATTTGGTATTTTGTGAAGCTGGGAATAAAGTGTTCAGATCCACCTGTGTCTGGTCCATAGAGTTTGTAGAAGAAGGACAGACAGTGCTCTGAGTTACTATTCTGTCTGACTGAGAGGAGACGTCCAGAAAGACCACGCAGTGAGGGGTCCCACATGTCCACCACCAGACTCTTACCTGAGAAAGAGGGAGATGAAAGAAGAAAGATGTTTGTATGATAATGGTTTCAAACATAAAAAACCAATAATAATTCAGTTATCAAATGTTTTCTGACCATCGTGGACAGTGTGGTCCATTCCACTATGAAGCGTCCAGTCATAATTATCTGTTTGGTCCTGGTTCCACCCGCACAAATTTACCTCAAAATTACATGATATATCTGTTAGAGGGAAAACAATAGATGATGATGTGAAGAGACAGTAAAAACAAATAAGAAAATAAATAACTATTTGTTCCCACTCACCACCAGAGGGCACAAACAGGGTAGAACAGTCAATAAAGTGAACATCCTTCACTGCAATCTGGGAGCTAGGGGAGATCTCTTTAGCATGGGCCCTGAACTCTAACTGAGAATGAGAAAAAACAGATAGAATGATATATAGAATGAAAGAACAACAGATAGATAGATGGATAGATAGATGGATGGACAGACAGACAGACAGGTGGAATGATAGATAGATGGATAGCAGGATAGAATGACAGACAGAACAACAGAACAATTGATAGAACGATAAAAGACAGATAAATAGATAGATGATAGATAGATAGATAGACAGACAGGTGGAACAATAGATAGATAGATAGTTAGCGAGATAGAATGATAGAATGACAGACAGAATGATAAAAGACAGATAGATAGATAAATGATAGATAGATATAGATAGATAGATAGACAGACAGGTGGAACGATAGATGGATAGAAAGAATGATAGAACGATAGATAGATAGATAGATAGATAGATAGTTAGTGAGATAGAATAATAGAATGACAGACAGAACGATAGAATGATAAAAGACAGATAAATAAATAGATGATAGATAGATAAAGATAGATAGATGGATAGATAGACAGACAGGTGGAACGATAGATGGATAGAAAGAACGATAGATAGATAGATAGACAGGTGGAACGATAGATAGATAGAACGATAGATAGATAGATAGATAGATAGATAAATAGTTAGCGAGATAGAATGATAGAATGACAGACAGAACAACAGAATGATTGATAGAACGATAAAAGACAGATAAATAGATAAATGATAGATAGATATAGATAGATAGATAGATAGATAGATAGATAGAACATTAGCAAGATAGAATGATAGAATGAATGATAGACAATGATGGAACAACAAATGTATAGAACAACAAAAGACAGATGATAGACAGATAGACAGATAGATAGATAGATGATAGATAGACAGATAGATTGATAGAACGTTAGCGAGATAGAATGAAAGAATGAATGATAGATAAGAATGACAGAATGATAGAACAATGGAACGATGGAACAATAGAACGTTAGCGAGATAGAATGATAGAATAAATAGATAGACAATGATAGAATGAATGATAGAATGATAGACAGAACGATGGAACAATGTATACAACAACAAAAGACAGATCAATAGATAGATAGATTGATAGACAGATAGATAGATAGATAGAGAGAGAGATAGATAGAATGTTATAGAACAATGGAATGATGGAACAATAGATAGATTGAACGTTTGTGAGATAGAATGATAGAATGAATGATACATAGACAGAATGATAGACAGAACGATGGAATGATAGAACGATAAAAGACAGATAGATACATAGACCAACAGATAGACAGACAGATAGATGGATAGACAGACAGAGATAGATAGATAGATAGATAGAAAGATAGATAGTTAGCGAGATAGAATGAACGACAGAACGATAGACAGAGAATGATAGAACGATAGAACAATGGAACGATGGAACAATAGATACAACGTTAGCGAGATAGAATGATAGAATAAATGATAGACAGACAGAATGATAGAATGATGGAATGATAGAACGATAAAAGACAGATAAATACATAGACAGATAGACCAATAGACAGATAGACAGACAGACAGACAGATAGATAGATAGATAGATAGACTACCTGAAAGCGATGATCTCTGGCTCCAACATAGACTTCCTCTTTTACCCAAGTTCCTGCCGTCTCATTGGTTCTTCCAGAAAACTCCCACAGCACAGGATGAGTCCCCAACACACTGTCCACAACATACACTGCCAGATCACCTGCAGAGACAGCAAGACAATCTACAGTCTAACATTATGCTGACTAACAGGGGTGAGACAGGTGTATTACAGCTGATGTTGTACCTATGTGTGGGTTACTGCCGCTGAGACTGTAGGAGAACTGAAGGGTGCATGCTGGACCTGACGGACCCAAGAGAGGGGTACGAGTTTGGGCTTCACTTAGCTGCTGCCCGGGAGCACCAATCACAGTCAGGAACTCGTCTAATGACACACAAACAAATTAAACTAAATTAACTTACTTCATAAAAAAACATTTTCTTACTTCCATTGTAATTAAAACTGATTCTTTTCACCTTTTATGGTGTCATTATACTCCAGTTTTAGCTCCCAGGCTTGGCTTCCTAAACTGGCATCTGTCCAGCCAGAGCTTCCCATCTCATATGCGAAGTCCCCTATGTAAACAACATTGCTGTAATATGATTATTTTATATCATAAAATAAATAGAAAATGTACCACTGGGCATTACAGTAGTATTATATGAATATATGAAATATATGAGTAATATGAAAAGATGAAAAATGAATCTAAATAATGAATGAGGGTGAATTACAGGAAAATAATGTGAAACTGTAAAAAAAATAGTACAAAATAGGCTGCAAATAATCTGGAAAGATCAAAAATAAATTAAAAAAATGAATGAGGCTAGATTAGATTAGTGCTTAATTTCACAAATTAGGCTGCAAATAATAATGTGCAAATGTAAAAAAAATATATTGCAAAATAGGCTGAAAATAATCTGGAAAGATGAAAAATTAATATAAAATATTTCACAATTAATTTCACAAATTAGGCTGAAAATAATAATGTGAAAATGTAAGAAAAGTGGTACAAAATAAACTTAAATAATCTGGAAAGATAAAAAATGAATCTAAAAAAAGAATGAGGCTGAATTAGAGGGAAATCTAATTCATCTTAATTTCATAAATTAGGTTAAAAATAATAATGTGACAATGTAAAAAACAACAGTACAAAATAAAATGAAAATAATCTGGAAAGAAAGATGAAACATGAATATAAAACATGAATGGGCCCGAATTAGAGGAAAATGTGCTTAATTTCACAAACTAGGCTGCAAATAATAATGAGAAAATAAATATTAAAAATACTGCAAAATAGGCTGTAAATAATCTGGAAAGATAAAACATGAATCTAAAAAATTAGAGGGAAATGTGCTTAATTTCACAAATTAGGCTGCAAATAATAATGTGACAATGTAAAAAACAACAGTACAAAATATATATTAAAAATATTGCAAAACAGGCTGCAAATAATCTGGAAAGATGAAACATGAATTTATAAAATGAATGAGGCTGAATTGTAGGGAAATGTGCTTAACTGCACAACATAGGTTAAAAAAAAATGTGAAAATTTCACAGTGCAAAAGATCTTAAATGAAAAAAAAAGTGCAAAATAGGCTAAAATAATCTGGATAAATGAAACATGAATCTAAACAAGAATGAGGCTGAATTATATATAGGAAAATGTGCTTAATTTCACAAATTAGGGTGCAAATAACTATGAAAATGTAAAAAAATATTACAAAATAGGCTGAAAATAACATCAAAATAGTGTCACAGTGAAAAATATCTTCAAGGTAAAACTAAACAGACATATAAATATCAAATTGTGTGTGTGTGTGTGTGTGTCCATTAATTAATTAAACAAAAAAGCATGCAAATCCACTGAACATGCACATATATTAGTACAGGTGGAACTCACCACACTGAGCCTCATCTTCTCCAGCAGAACAGTCCTCCTTAAAGTCACAGATTTTCAAATCGTCATTTGTGCAAGGGTGAGGGGGAGGCCTTGGATATTCTGGATCTGGCATTGATTCTATATGCAGGGAAATGAAAGATAGAGACTGAATCATTTTTATAAAATTACACACAATATGCATGCAATCATAAAATTGTGGTGTACAATCAGTGAAGACTAGAGAGTACCATTGGATAAGCGACACTCAGGGGACAAGACAATATCATCGATAGCGATCCCTCCATATGCTTGGTCTCGAATAGCAGGAACAAAGAGAATCTGATTGGGGCAAGTTCAGTTAGATAGCTTTTTATGACAGCAGTGTAATAAAAACAACAACCTTGTGTTACGTCGTCAATAGAGCAATAAGTTCATGTACCTGGAACGTGCTGTTGACGACAAACTCCACCTCAGCCTTTACCCACAAGTCCCCGAGAGCACCTCCACGTTCCCATACAGGATAGATGTGCTGCTCAGCCACCAACACAGACAGTCCGCCTGACACTCGGCCAAACTGATGTGTGTACATTACCATCTGTAATTATGAAAAATAGGTGTAAAATTTAAAGCCATAACCACCATAGACATGGACACACCCAGATACCCCCAAATGCTCTCTAAAATATGCACAGATACAAATATGCATACAAATATAGTATTTACATACCCGACAAGGATGTGTCTCATTGGTTGGTGCCATGGGAGGGCTATGAAAAGATGACCAATCACTCTTCTTGTCATCGGTCACATACAAGAAATGTCCTGAAGAGCAATAATTCACATTTCAGTATTATCTTCAAAAAAAAAACTAAAATGAGAACAGAAATAAAAATAAATACTAACATAACTGGAAAAAAATGATACACCTTTAAATACATTTTCATTGCTCTACAATTGACTAAAGTAAAATAACAATGAAAAATTTAGGATTCTTTAAAAAATAAAGTTTAAAAGAACAGCAGTTATTTGAGATATAAATTACTTACTCATTACTTACAATCAAAGTCATCCTTACAATCAATTTAATGCATCCTTGCTGAATAAAAGTGATCATTTCTTTCTTTATTTCTTTCTTTCTTAAGGAAGAAAACTTACTGAACTTTTGAACGGTAGTGTACTGTATATGGTGGATTAAAAAACTTCAACTTTTGTACATATAATAGATAAACTAGATATTTAATAGATAAAAAAAAAGATTTAAAAAAATAATAAAGTAGAAATAAAATAAATAAATAAAATAAATAATAATAAATGAAAAAGACTGGCCACAAACCTGCCACTGTATTAGTTGTGTGGTCTCTACCAGGTCCTTTTAGAGGCTCAGAAAGTGATATATTCCTCTGACTGGTCCTTGTCCATTTCAAGGATGATAGTGTTCTTAGGTCCCATCCACAAAGACCATCTTCAAAGTTACAGCTTATGTTCTGCTGAGTATATACTAAATACATATCAACATAAAACATCAGTGATCAGCAATCTAACACAGGAATCAAATGCACTGAAGGTTAAGGAGGATTGAAGGATTTCTTTTGCTAGATTCATGGTCTCTCACCACAGTTTTCTTCATCCGTTCCATCACCACAGTCATCCGTGCCGTCGCACACTTTATAGTCCTCCACACATCCCTCCCGCTTACATGTCATGAAACCTGGACCGCACGTTCCACTTTCAGGGGGAACTAAAAGAAAGAGAGAATCCAAACATGCTTATCACTAAAACTGTGATGCATCTAATGCATTGATCGCTGAATCACCATGCACATTGTAAATGAGGCAAGTGGATTTTAAATGCAACCTCTAAAAAAGTATTTGTATGTTTGATAATTAAGTTGTAAAAAAGAAAAGAGAAGACAGCCAGGATTGCTGGTGTCCCCTATTTAAAAAAAAAAAAGTATAATAAAATAATAAAAAATAAAATAAAATAAAATAAAATAATAAAATAAAACTGGATCGTCACAAGTGTCCTGGCAAAATAAAACAAAACAAAATAAAACAAATGGACTGTAATAAAATAGAATAAAACTGGATCGGCAAAACTGGCAAAATAAAATAAAAAATAAAATAAAATAAAATAAAATAAAATACTGTCAACAGTGGCCCCACAAAATAATAATAAATAAATAAATAAATGAATGAATGAATGAATGAATAAAATAAAACTGGACTGTCCCCAGTGCCCTGGCAAAATAAATAAAAAAGAAAAAATAAAATAAAATAATAGACTGTCAACAGTGCCCCGACCTAAAAAAAAAAAAAAAAAAAAAAAAAAAACTGGATCGTCACAAGTGCCCTGGCAAAATAAAACAAAACAAAACAAAACAAAACAAAACAAAACAAAACAAACGGACTGTGATAAAATAGAATAAAACTGGATCGTCACCAGTGCCCTGGCAAAATAAAATAAAATAAAATAAAATAAAATAAAAAATCAGTGGCCCCACAAAATAATAATAATAAAAAAAAAAATAGTAAAAAAAAAAAAATAAAAATAAATAAATAATACATGAATAAAATAAAATAAAACTGGACTGTCCCCAGTGCCCTGGCAAAATAAATAAAAAATAAAAAATAAAATAAATAATAGAATGTCAACAGTGCCCCCACCTAAATAAACTAAACTAAACTAAACTAAACTAAAATAAAATAAAATAAAATAAACAAAACTGGATTGTCACCAGTGCCCCCACAAAAAATAAATAAAATCAAATAAAATGGACTGTCACTGGTGCCCCCACATAAATGAATGAATAAAAAATAAATAAAAACTGGATTGTCACCAGCGCCCTGGCAAAATAAATACATTTAAATAAAATAAAATTAAATAATAAAAAAAAGAATATAAAATAAAATAAACTGAATGATGCCTCTGAATATTTTTTTTTTTATTCTCTTTACCTGGCAGGGCACAATCTAAGAATTCCATCTGATCAATAGACACATCTCCTTGCTTCCCTTCACTGCGCCTCGAATGAAGCTGGATATGGAAAGGTCCCGAAATACGGCCCAAATAGATGATGGCCTCCCTCCAGCCGCGGACGCTGGTGCTCTCCGGCCTCCACACCACAGCTTCCTCACCATCAATTTGCAACACCGACCCCCACAGTGGTGTGTCACCCAGCCCTATGTGACCTGAAACACACAGTGAATTCACAAGTGTTAAAGGAACACCTGTAGCGTTATATGTGTCCCTATCTTCATTTACTGCTGCTCTACAGGTTAACCGGTCAATTCAATAGTTTTGAATGTGTTAGTATGTGTGTGAACCTGAGTCCCAGAGGAAGTATCTGAGCCGAAGGCGACAGGTAGGAGACGAATGTTTTATTGTAGGGGACACAAGCACAGCGGTTCTGGGAGTATTTGAAGTCACAGCCGTCACTGCCATGAACCAGCCTGAGGAACACAGAAGCATTTTACTAAAATGAACTAAAAATAACTTATATTTTCGTAACATTATAAATGTCTTTACTGACACTTTTGATCAAATTAATGCATCCTTTCTAAATAAAAGAATCGATTTTATTTATTAAAAAACTTGCTGATCACAGACTTTTGAATAGTAGTTTATATTTTTATATTTGTAACAAATTGTAAAAAAACTAAATGACATTTTATTATTGTTTATAATAATTATTATATTTACAAAAAATAAAAAATAAATTGAAAAAGCTTAGAATTCAGTTTAAAGTGTATCAATTCCCACAGTTTTTTAAATTTAAAATTAAAAAAAAGCTTTTATAAATATAAAATACCCTGCAGGAAGGGTAAGCTGAATTATCATTTACCTGTGGAAGTGCCAGTGGTGAAATCGGAGGACGGCCCGCTGTCAGGGAGCGTGTTCCCTCTCTGTTGTCTCTGCCACATGTACCCACCTTCATCTGACTTTTCAGTCCATCCGCACTTCCCCTCATGCTCAAAATCACACAAAAAGTCCTGTCCCTGATAACCTGCAATTCAACCGATAAACAAAAAACGGAAAAATTACAAGAAAAGGACACATAATACAGTAACCAGATACCAGAAATAAAGGAATATCAGACATTCAGTGTCTTACCACAGTCTTCCTCATCACTACAGTCTTGGCAGTCGCAAACAAAATCACATCTGACTTCTGGGGAGCTGCTGCAGTCATTTCGCTCCAGAGCCACAGCTACCAAATGAGTAATGATTAAGACACATGATTGGACTTTCACAGTTGTGTGTATAAAATCCACTACCACAACATCACACTGCTATTAGTGTACGATTACAGAGACATTATAAAAGCTTTTAGCAAAAGTGTTTTCACAACGCGTCATCAGTCAGCCATACTGAATGTAAACAATGCCACTGAACCAAACAAAACGGGCATATTTTGCTGATTATCGCTGCTGAAAACGGTCAACTATTGTCCTGTTTTGGGCTATCCTAATCGGTCAGACTGGGAAAAACATTTGGAGTACTATAGACTGCCAAACGTTATAACAAATCAAGGAGAAGAGTGCAAAAAATGGTCTGAGGAACAAAACACGTTTGTGGTTGGCCAAACTGAATCAGGATTTCCAGGGCAAGAATCTTGACAACAGCTGTGTTTGTTCTTATTATTTCTATATATAGTAACTATATTATATATAGTATACTATTATAGTAACCATAATTTATAGATGGTCAAAATATTGTGCACGTTCCTGATTACTAAGTCCTTCTCTATATGATTTAGCAGCTTCCACACGTTTTTTTCCCCGGCACGTGCAATCCATGATGTTGTTGAAATCGCCATTTTGTCTGACAAACAAAATGGACAGTACACTGTAAAAAATAAAAAAGAGAGCTGTTGAGTCAGCTTAAAATAATTTGTTACCCTGCTGCCTTAAAATTTTAAGTTCAGTCAACTAAAATAAGTTTAGTTAACTTGAAATGTTAAGTTGTACTAAGTAACAACTTGGATATTTGTGTTTGCTAAACTTAACAGATGGGTAAGTAACCCAGCTGCCTTCAAATTTTAAGTTGATTCAACTCAAATATCTAAGTTGTCACTTAGTATAATTTAACATTTCAAGCTGAATAAACTTTTTTTTTGAGTTGACTGAACTTAAAATTTTAGGGCAGCCAGGTTACAAATTATTTTAAGTTGACTCAACAAATTGTTTTTTACAGTGTAGACTAGATTAGATTAACGTGGTGTGAATAAAACTGGTGCGTATTGATGTATTTCTGCAGTTGAAAAAAAATTCATGATGTTCATTCATGTTTATTTCGAGCTTTAACTTTGTGCTTTCAGGCAGTGTTGCCAAGTCCTGGTTTTTCCCGCAGAATTGGGCTACTTTAACACTGTTGCCAAGGGTTGTTTTTCCATGTCTGTTGGTTTAAGTGACCCCAAAAACGTTAGATTTATTATGAATACAAAACACGTTTAGAGTAGCAGTTGGGTGGGTTTTGTTGTGAAAACCTGGCAACCCGCTTGAACTGAGGCGCTACAAAAAAATCTGTGCTATTTTAGCACAGAAATCATATACTACCCTTCTAGTTTGGGCTTTATTTGATCTAAAACACTGAAAACTGTAATATGTGACCCTGGACCACAAAACCAGTCTTGAGTAGCACAGGTGTATTTGTAGTCATAGTCAAAAATACATTGTATGGGTCAAAATTGTCTGTTTTTCTTTTATGCCAAAAATGATTAGGATATTAAGCAAAGATCATGTGCCATTAAGATATTCAGAAAATTTCCTACCGTAAATATAGCAAAACTTAATTTTTTTATTCGTAATACATATTGCTAAGAACTTCATTTGGAAGGCATTTTTCTCAGTATTTTGAATATTCTGAGTATTTTTTGCACCCTCAGATTTTCAAATAGTTAAATAAATAACATTTTTAAAAATTGACCCTTATGACTGGTTTTGTGGTCCACATATGAACAATTAAAATAACATCTCTCTTTTAATATATTTTAAACGTAATTTATTTAGTGATGGCAAAACTGAATTTTAACATCATTAATGCAGTCTTTAGTGTAACATGATCCTTCAGAAATCAATCTAATATGCTGATTTGCTGCTGATGAAACAATTAAATTATGCTGCAAGTGATTAAAAGTCCAAAACAGTCTGTGTTTAAGCTTCAAGACATTAAAAAAACTTGGATTTCTAAATCTTCCTCTTAAAGTTGTCACAAAGGTCTGTCTTTTTAGTAATCGCGCAATACACAGTCAAAGGTCTCTGATACACGAATGTCAGATATGAGGCTGTATTTCCACATACAAGAGCAATAATTTTTAAACAATGCAGAAAACTGGCAGAAATTGCCGGATTGTATTCCCAAGCATAAACTGTTATGATATAGAATAAATGGTTTTGAAGTTATAATGGCTTTAGCAGAAAACAGAGTGCAGTTACAGTACTAGTTTATTCACAGAAATATTAAAAATATCATTTGAAATATTAGCCACCAAAATGTATAATTGTAAGCATTAAAATTAAAAATGAACCAATCACTAATGTTAAAACAGTACACATATATGCCAAAGTGACCTTCAGTACTTTAAGCAACTGACCTAAAAACATTAAAAATGATCAAAAATCTCACCCCTCTGACAGATATTCAGCGTGAGACACGCGAGGAGAATCCAGTGGCAGGTAGCCATGAATCCCGTCTACTTTTTACCACAAGAAGACAGAACAAGAGCTCTTCTTCAGCGTATGGTGAGCAAAAGCACCCTCCGGGCCACATGCGAAGTTAATAACTTCACCTGCGTCCCTCCCTTTTGATTCCACACAGAGATAATACCTGGACTTTATATTTTAACCTCCAGACGCATGCCAGATCCTTCCTATAAAGCTGCTTAGCCCTTTTGAAAATATGCAGCACAGACAGCTGAGTGTATCTTGGCTTCAACACCAGATACTTCACTTGACAATGTTACTACAGTAGGTAGCCAAAATGAATGGTAAATTCTGGTCTTACCAATAGTAGCAAACTGTAAAACATTTATAGGGTTCGGCTTACCAGTATACCTTGACAGATAAGCAAAGAAACAAAAAAAAATACAAAAATGACAATAAAAGAGGCAGTAGATGCAGTACTAGAGGGGAAAAAAGAAAATTAATTTATTAAATGTTGTGCAACCCATATCTGTTCAGATGCACTAAACAATTCAAATGCAAATGATACAAGAAGATCTTGATTTTTAATCATCAGGCTTGAACTGACAAAAACGTGCTGGGTTGATGCAGTTGTTTTAAATGCTGTAAATTGAAAATGTCCTCCGGATGTCGTTAGGTCGTAAAATTTCAAGTCAAGAAAGCCACTGCACATCCTAATGGCATCTTCTATTAAAAACGCTGACAAGCGGATTGTCAAGTTTATCAGGCAAGGTTTACAACCTCCAGATCAGGTCTGAGGGTTCAGATTTATAGCATGGAGCTTTAGAAATCATTAAATCACTATATATATGCTTATATGTTGTAGCCAAGCACATTAATTTACTTTAACAAGAGGATATTTCCGTTATTGTGACATAACAGTGTACTCAAACTTGAATGACAAAAAAGCAGTTTTGTAAATTTCTAAGAGCACTTCTCTGGATTTTATTATCATTTCAGGATGTCAGTGTTGCAGTATATAACTTTTTATGGTTTGGATGATGTACTTAACCTTTCCCACTAAACCGTTCTGAGCATTTTTTCATCATTTCCTATATTTGCTATTTAATGGCCAATGGCCATAAACGTAAGTACATTCCTTTCTCTTAAGTTAAAAAACACTCAAACAGAAAGAGGATGACCTCTCCTCTGGTTTTGGAGTAAACGTCTTATCCATCCATCCATTTATCCATTTCAGAATTGTATTTTCAGCCTTGGCACATCAAGACTTTAATGCTACGTTAGACAGTTAGGTTTGAAATGACGTCCTTATACGCAGCTGTCATTTATTCCATGGAACCCATTCAATACCCTTCGTCCGCCCAGGTCACCTCATAGTCTGGGTAAAGCGTTTTTATCTTCTCTGTGGAAACTGAATGCTTTGCTCTCCCAAATCCCTGAAAAAACAAAAGGGAGTGATTACTGGATCATCTAATTCAACGTATTTATATATCGTTTAATATTGGAACATCATGCGTACCATGGAATAACCGTAGACGTGGATCTTTTTTGCAGCACTGTCATGTTTGATTCTTCCACCTCCGAGACACTCGCAATCCAATTCTCCACCTCTCTCCAGTTCTCCGGCCACACGGTCATAGATATCAGCTTGAGAATAAACATTTTATTAGTATTATTATCATTATCAATATTTAAAACAGTTGAGTAAATTTTTTATTTATTTAGGATCATTTGATGAACAGAAAAGCATTTAAAAAAAATGCTTGTAACATTTTACACTATACCATCCAAAAGCTTGGAGTCAGTATAATTTTTTTAAATACAGAAATTAATATTTTTATTTAGCAAGGATGCCTTAAATTGATCAAAAGTGATGATAAAGACATTTATAATGCTACAAAAAATTTCTATTTCAGATAAATGCTGTTCTTTTGAACTTTCTATTCATCAAAAAAACCTGAAAGAAATTCTACTCATCTGTTTTCAACATAATAATAATGTTTTTAAGCAGCAAATCAGAATATTAGAATGATTTCTGAAAGATCATGTGTTTGGAGAAATAATGCTAAAAATTCAGTTTTGATATCACAGGAATAAATTACATTTTAAAATATATTCAAATAGAAAGCAGATGTTTTTAATAGTAGAAATATTTCAACATTTTACTGTTTTTGCTGTTGGATCAAATAAATGCAGGCTTGGTGAGCAGAAGAGACTTTAAAAAAAAAAAAAACATTACATATCTTACTGTTCAAAAACTTTTGACTGGTAGTGTATCTAGAAAGATATGGGAAATAAACTATTTTGTATTTAAACAAACTTTTTCTGCACTAAAAAATAGCAAAATGAAAACTAGAAAAATTTAAAACCTAGGAAGAGAGAAAGAGAAATTGCAGTAAAATGCAAAATAGATGATTATTTGTTGTAAAAAATAAAAGACCAATCACAAAGCAATATGCAAATACTTTGTAAAAAAGGAGACCAATCACAATTCAAAACATTCTATCTGGAAGAGAGTTGACTTCTCTCAGAGACGGGAATCTATTGAATCAATTCACTGAAAAAGATTTGTTCACTAGCTGTTTCTGCAGATGGAGACTGGTGTCACTCAGTCACTTCAGTGAACAAAAAACACAAGGCAATGCATATAAATGTAAAAGGAGGATTCGTTTGCTTTAAAATACCTTAAAATCACTTATTCTTTAAAGAAATTCAATAATATTAACATTAAGTCAATAGTGGATTTTTCATCTTACTTAAAATGTGTGACCCTGCACCACAAAACCAGTCATCTGAAAGCTGAATTAATAAGCTCTCCACTGATGTATGTTAAGGTAAGACAATATTTGGCCAAGAAACTATTTGAAAATCTGAAATCTGAGGGTGCAAAAAAAATCTAAAATTGAGAAAATCGCCTTTAAAGTTGTCTTAGCAATGCTTATTACAAATCAGAAATTATTTTGATATATTTACTGTAGGAAATTTATAAAATATCTTTATGGAACATGATCTCTACTTAATATCCTAGATTTTTTTGCATAGAAGAAAAATCGATCATTTTGACCCATACAGTGTATTGGCTATTGCTACAAACAAACCCGTGCAACTTATGACTGGTTTTGTGGTCCAGGGTCACATTTAATCTTACATTTATATATACATAAAAATAACAACCAAGAAATTTGACTTGGACCGAATATTCCCACTAAATAAAATATTTTAGGATAAAATTGGCCTTGAAAGACTATGAGCCAAAACCAACATTGGTTAGCTGCCATTCAACTTCATTTCTATGAAATGTATTTTCTGACATTTACAACCTAATAAATGAGCACACTGTTCCCTAACACCTGTCATTCATTCAAACACTTGAATGGATCCCTACCATGATACTCGGCCCACGCGTATCCTCTCACAATATCAACATATGACTCGTCGTCTTTGCTGTGCACCCGTATGAGGACGTATTTAAAGACGCCGTTGGGATCTAAATCAACCTCTGGGATTTTAGCGAGACGTTCGGCAGACATGATTGCAAAAGGTGGACAGAAAAAAACTAACACTACAACGAAGTTCAGTACAGAAACAGAAAAGCACTTCATTTACCACGGCTGTGTTTTGACATACTTGAACGTTTTCACATTAGCGACACCTGTCGGTTTGGAGCAAAACGAGCAACAGAAAAGAACAAAATCACGACACGGAATGTTTGCATCACATTAAGTGTGGTAACGTTATGTTTACACCAAACAAAGACGTTGTGGTTTTGTCTAATGCTTCTTTTTATCATCCACCTTATTTTTCAACGCGAAAGTAAGCCGTTTTGTGTGAATGTGCAAGACTTCCGGTTCATTAGCCACTGTACGGATAGTGAGAATAACAAACTAGAGTAAACCGTTAAACTGTGCACTACAAGCCACTGTGTTTATAATTAAGGTAATAAATTAAAATAACATAGTAAGACACAGCAGTTTGCATTATCAGCAGCGTTGGGAAGGTTACTTTGGAAATGTAATAGGTTACAGATTACAAGTTACTTGATTTAAAATGTAAGTAGTGTAACTTTTCAGTTAATCTATTAAAGTAATGTAACTTATTACTTAATTACTTTTTGATTACTTTTCTAATTTTCTAATATTTTAAACTGTTAATCATTTTGAAACCAGGCAGAGTTAACCTTACAGTAGCACTCAACACTGATTACTGTCAGACTTTCAAAATCCTTTATCACTTGAATTAGATTATAATAAGTAAGGGATAACATACATCTTTATTTTGCGATAACAACTGGCTGAATGTACATTATCTCACGTATTACACAGCTGCTTGATAGATTATTTAGATGTTTTGTTTCAAAATTATTAGACACGAAACACTGATCTGAGTTGAATTATTTGAACACAAAGCTTCCATGAAGAAATCAAGTTCAAGCTAGACATTTTAGGGATATAGTGCAGTCATAACACTTTTCTTACACATTTCACCGCATAATTAAGTAGTAGTACTAGTTTGTTAGTTATCTTATAATCCATTACAGTGTACAAAAAATAAATAAATAAATAAAAAATGGCAGCAGCTGCATTTGTATGAAACAATAGAGCAAGTCCACGATACCAGGATGACAGAAATAAGAAATTGTACACATAATATTGAATTAAGCTTTAATATTTTATTAGCTAACCAAACGCAAAGCTTCCGCCAAGAAAAATTATCAAGCGTATAGCACTGACTTAAGTTGCCCCGAATGAGTCTGAGCTGTGTAATAATTTAAAGCACAGCCACCACAAATTCAGACATTTTTACTTATATTTTGGGCTTTTTATGCCTTTTATTGTGATAGGACAGTAGAGAGATGACAGGAAAAGCTGGGAGGAGAGAGGGAAGCGGGATCAGCAAAGGACCTCGAGACGGGAATCGAACTCAGGTCACCGTGAGCACAGTTGTGCTATAAGATCATAACATAAATAACATCATAGCAAGAAATAGTTTAATAGCTATGATACTGGGTTTTAAATCAAATATTTGCATAGTTATGACAGAAAACACTAGCATCTAACAGTGCCTTGGAAAAAACAATCTTAAAAAAAAAGTTTATGCTTAAAACCAAATAGGAAATAAAACAGTTATCGAATAAGCATGTGTCCTATTCTGTGTCCTAAACTCCTGAAACATTGGTGTCTCATTTTAGAGCAGTCAATGCAATTTAAAAGAAGTCAATTAAATCTGTAAGTGGGGGTGGGTGAAAAAATTCAGATGTAATCGCCTTTGTAATCACTGGCATTTTTCAAAAGTAACTAATTTAATTACACATTTTTTCTCAGTAACTGTAACTAATTACAATTACATTTATTTTGTAATTAAATTACGTAATTCCGTTACATGTAACTAGTTACTCCCCAACACTGATTATCACGCAGCAAAACAAGCTGTTTTGTACAGCTAAAAATAGCTGGAAGCGGATGAGACTGGAAGCCTCACATATGAAACTTACAAAAGACCAAGCCTATTTATTTCAATCCTTAAAGCAACTGAGGATAAGGAGTACAAATTACAATATTAATTTGTTGTAAGTTGCTTTTATACATCAATGTGTTAAATACTATATACATGACATAAACTAAAATAAAATCACATGGTATTTTTTCAGTTATTTCTTCGTACTGTTGTTTTACAGTCTGATCAACACTTAGAGGTCACAAAACATTCAACACATGCTCTTTTTTTGCAAATGTTTATTTCTTCAGTCTGAGGAATGGACTGCATAAACTTTTTAATACAGAGTATACATTTTGGAAAAATCATATTTGCAAATATTGGTTACTCTAGAGAAAAGTGCACTCCGAGCACCTCTCTAGAGCTCTTCAGGAGTTCTGTGGCTGTATCAAACTCTAGCGGTATCGTCTTGCTTTCGGCTTTGAGTTCTCGCTCCATAACCTGCCATGCAAAATGTGGAGGGGATTAGTTTTTTTATGCTTGTAACACATTGCAAATGAAACTATCAACATTCACAAATGTATGGACTAAGTGTTGTTAATTACCTCAAATGCAGAGAGCTCTAGCAGCTCACTAATATCTTCCTCTTGTTCAGTAAGTGGCTCGTTGATCGTCAAGGCAGCCTTGGCCACATCTGGGTGGTAATGTGTCTGCAGTGTCTAAGAAAAGATTGGAATTTTTGGGTGGATACACTTTTAGATATTCAAAGGTTAATTCTTTGTTGAGACTGTGGATGTGAGTCAGTCAGAAAGGAAAGCTCCAAATAAAGAATAATATGAGGAGTCTTGGATTTGGACTTACCTTGATCTCCCATAGACTGCTCTCCAGAGCATGACATTGAGCCGGATCTTCCTCTTCCATCACATATGGGTCGTCACAAGGCTCTGATTAAAAAAAAAAAAAAAAAATTGACGAACAAATTTTCATAATAAATACAGAAAAATGACAAATGTGTTCAAGCATTCCACCTAATGAATTCTGGTTAAATTAGAAACATGAATAATTTATATAAAATGTATACAATTAATTTTTTTTTTTTTAAAATAAAATCAATAATAAATTATATAAATAAATGCACAATAAATAGCAATTAATACAAAATAAAAAACATATTTTAAATAAACAATTTATAACAAATATATTATATACTTATATATACTTGTATATATATTTTTTAAATTAAAAACAAAAGTATATTTTTTGAATAAACACTGTAATTAATACACAATAAATACACATGTATAAATTTTTACATGTATATATAATTAATAATAAATGCATGCTCACAATAGTAATTTAAATAAATAAAATTTATTAATATAAAGTAAATAAATATAAATTAATAATAAAAATATATAAAATAAAAATACATTTTAAACAATTTATAACAAATAAATGTATATATTTTTAAATGAATAAAACAAAGTATATATTTTGAATAAATAATAAAATAATTAATAAACAATAAATAATAAAATATGTATTTTAAAATACAAATCATATTTTAAACAAAATTTATAATAAATAAAAATGTATATATTTTGAATAAATAATAAAATAGTTATTTATAAATAAACTAAAAATATATATATATGCATTTTAAAATAAAAATATATTTTAAATAATTTATAACAAATAAATGTATATATTTTTAAATGAATAAAACAAAATAAGTTCATTTTAAATATAAATATTAATATATATAAATATTTATAATATATATATATATATATATATATATATATATATATATTATTATATATATATATATATATATATATATATATATATATACACACATACACACACACACACACAAAAACACTGTCAAATGACTATCAAATAAATACAAAATGTATAGATAGATAAAATAAATACATTTTTAGAATAATTGTAATTAATACAAAAAAACATTTAAATAAATATTTTATAAAGAATACATGTATATATTTCATAAGGAATGCTGGTTAAAATTAAGATGAATAATAAATTATACAAATAAATGCAATACATAGAATATTTGCAATATATGTACACACACACACACACACACACTAAATAAAAAAAAATAAAAATACATTTATACTTTAATTTATATTTATATTTAAATAAAGAATGTACAATAATTAAATTTATATATTTTAAATAGAAACTACATGTGTATATATTTTAAAGAATAAAAATAATAAACACATGCAGCACAAAATAATATACACACACACACACACACAAATATAGTAATTTATACATAAATAAATCAATCATGTATTTTACAGAAATATTTAAATATTAAATAAATGAAAAACAATAATATATAATAAATTTTAATATATTTTAAATGAATAATTTGATCATTCTATCAGTGACACACCTTCTGCAGCGCTGGGTCTGTGGATGAGAATTCTACATGAGGGGTGCCGGCGAATGAGATTACAGATGAATGGCAGAAGTATGAGCAGAGCTGTAGGTGGCGCTGTGAGAGACAGGCGAGCGAAACGCTTCACAAACGCTGCCACAAGATAGGCCGGCAGATGTCTGTCAGAGCATATCAAAGTGAATGGGTTACATATCCACTGTGTTTAAGAACAAAACACCACAATTATATACTGATGCTCATATATAGCCAAAATAAAAGTGCAAAGCGCAAACCCACGTTGAAGAAAGGAAGATGTTCACCAGGTGGAAGAAACGTGCTCTGTACTTGACATGGAAGATAGAGGGATCCAGCAGACCGTACAGCTTCTTATAAAAATCTGGATAATCCCTATACAACAAAGACAGATTCATAATTTTAAAACACATATACATACACACACACATATATATATATATATATATATATATTTAGTTCACGTCAATCAGAAAATTGCCTAGTTTAATACTTACAAGTTATGCTGATGGATGAGGACGAACAAGCCATTCAGAGCCAACAAACTAATCGCCCCACCTGAGTCAAACATAAAATAGTGCATTACAGATAAATATAACTGTATTCATTTTCTTTGTGTTTTTCATGACAGCACATATAATCAATCCTTTAGTACACCCTGGACTCACCAATGTCATAAGCAGCGCTCAGGAAGTCGATCAAAAGTGTGGGATCACTCATCTGTGGCATGATGGATTCATGAAGGATGACCAGGATCTTCTTGTACATGAAGCTAGGCAACTATGGGAAGCCAAACACCAGTTAAGAACCACAAAACAACCTTATAAAAGACAAGGAGTATATACTATGATGCTATAATGTGGGGTTTTTTTTACCTTGAACTTGAGAAACATCAGCCACATTTGCTCAAAAGCTCGTTTGTGCTCCTATATGATATATATATAATATCAGAATTGATTTTGAAACAAATAAATGTAAAAATGTATAATAAAAATGATTTACCTTTAATTTGGCTACTTTCCATTCATCAAGTCTGTCTGTTAAGCACAGAGAGAAATAGTGTTTATAAAGTACAATGTTTTGTTGGGACAACACCACAGTAATAAAACAAACTTACAGTCTTGTCTCACAAGAAATTTTTTCATTTTTGGTCCTTGGGTGGGTATGTTGATGTTTGAGAGGAGTGTGAACACATTATTCTTATAAACAGGAATCTCAGCCTAAAAAAAAAGATTTGATTACAAAAATAAGCCTGTATAATTGATAATACACAATAAATATGTAGAAAAACTTTTAGAAAAACACTCACCTTTTTTTTTCGGCTCATGACTTTGTAAATGTTGTCTCGTACTGAGCTCATGACGTAGTAGCGCACGTCGTCCATTTCCAAAAACTCTTGAAACCTAGAGATGAGCAGTGACATGTCTTCTTTCTCTGAGAGAAGACGCTCCACCAGGTTCTGTGCACATGAGAGGGATAAGCTTTATTCATATATGAATTCAGTGTGCGACACATGTCAGTATCGGCAGTTGTACAGAAAACCAACCCGTAAGAGCTCCCTTGGAAAGCAGAAGTGCTCACTCGAGTCAGGATTCTGGAGAGGGTGTTTGGCTTCTGCTGCAACAAACCTCATCAGTGTACACAGAGACGTCTCCTGGAAAATATTAAATATAATGGACATAAATCACACACTGAAGTTTGTCAGACATGGGAATGTCCCAAGTCTGTTAAAATAAAACTGTATCAGAAATTGAAATGAAGCAGAAATAAAATACCTTAAAACTGAAAAAGCAGACATGTTATCTTGGCAACTAACTGAAATAAATAAGCTTAGGTTGAAGTGCTAAAATTACTAAAACTGACATAAACATTTCAATTTAAAACTATGTGTTTAAAAAAGGCACGTAACAAAATTGCTAAAACAAACTAAAATAAAAATAAAAAACAAAACAAAAGTTAATGTACTAAAATTACTAAACATGACATAAAATTAAAGCTATATATTTAATTTCAAATATTCAATGTAAATTGAATATATAAAATATATTTAACATTTTGAATATTAAAAAAGGCACATACACAATTTACTAAAATAAAAAAATTGAAAATATAAATACTGATATAAAACTCTATATAAATATGTATAAAATGCATGTAACAAAATTACTAAAACAAACAAAAATTAAAATAAAAACTGAAAGTAATAAGTAATAAAATTACTACAACTGACATCTCTCCCGATATATATATTACATCTTTATACATATACATATTTTTACATTTTCAGTTTTAATTTTAGTAAATTTGTTTTATATATATATATATATATATATATATATATATATATATATATATGAAAATGTATGTAATAAAATTAAATAAAAATGTATGTAATAAAATTGAAACAAAAATTTAAATAAAAACAAAGTGGAAGTAATAAAATTACCACAAATGACATTAATTAAAGCTGTCTCTCTTCATAAACAAATTTACTTTTTTAATTTAATTAAAATAAAAACTGAAAATATAAAAATATGAGTGAGTTTGAAATATTATTAATATATAAATAATATTAAAATAATACTGGTCGGTTAGTTACCGAATATTTGAATCTAAGCTATATATTTAAACATTTAAATATTAAATATAAATTTAATATATAAATATATATGTAAAATTTAGATTTTACCTAATACAAAATGTACTAAAATTAAAATAAAAGTAATATAAAAAATTTACTAACATTAAATTTAAAACTAAAATATAAAAATATGTATAAAAATTCATGCAATAAAATTAATAAAATGCAAATAAAAACTGAAAATATTAAAATATGAGTGAGTTTAAAATACTATTAGTATATAAATAATAATAACACAATACTGGTCTGAGTCTAAGCTATGTTTAAACATTTAAATATTAAATATAAATTAAATATATAAAATATATTTAAAATTTTGATTGTACCTAATACCTCATGTACTAAAATTAAAATAAAAACTGAAAATCCAAAAATACTGACATAAAAATAAAACTATTTAATTTGTATAAAAATGCATATAAAAACATTACTAAAACTTAAACAAAAATTTAAACAAAAACTTAACGTATTAGTATATTACAACTGACATTAAGACTGAATTAAAGCTCTTTCTGTCTCTCTCTCTATACATATAATAAAAAACGAAAATATTATATACCATTAGTATATAAATGATATTAACACAACACTAGTCTGTTAGTTATTGAATATCAGAAGACCATTATAGTAGTATTATAAATGTCTTTATATTCCAATCTACTGTATATGTAAACTACATAAAACACACACAATATTCACTCACCTTCACTTGGAAAGATTCATGGCCTATATTTTCCAACAAAATTTCCACACAGCTGTTGTAACGATGTCTCATAAATATACGGTACTTCTCTTCACCACTGCGATCACCTGGAAATTTAGCAATTTTTAGTTTACTTTAATATTTGACTTAACTACAGAAAATTAGCTAATTAAAGAATACACAAATATGTAAATAAATCTTAAGATGCAATAATTTACCACTCATGAGGTCGTCTTCTTCGGGCAGATCACCAACATAGAGATCTCCTCTGTCTGACAACTCACAAAAAATCTTTCTACAAGCATTGCTGGCGAAAATGATCTGTTTATCCTTTTCGGACTGCAAGTGAGAGAAAAATGTTTTGTAACATCAGTAATTTATAAACCAAAACATA